>NW_019154137.1:2962486-2978747 GCF_002288905.1 Enhydra lutris kenyoni | reverse complement strand
TCCCCTCTCAGGAAGTGTTGGGCCTCAATTAGGAAGTGAAGGGGTGCTTGTGGGCCCAGGTTTTCAGATGGTCCCTGAGATCCCACAGTACCTGTTCCCAGCATGAAGTTGGCCTAGGGGCAGAGCGTGGCCAGTCCCGCAGAGGGGCCTGGTTCTGAAGGAGTGGACTCGCTCCCCTTCGGGGACAGGAGCAGCTGGAGCTCCTGGGGATGGGGGAAGTTGTGCTCACCTCTCTGGTGGGCACTCCTCAGTTTTCCCTCTCCTTCCCCTCCCACAGCTTTATCTTTTTTTAAGATTTATTTATTTATTTATCAGAGAGAGAGGGAGCACAAGCGGAGTGGAGGGAAGGGGCAGAGGGAGAAGCAGGCTCTGCACTGAGCAGGGAGGGCGACGCGGGACTCCCCTCTCAGGAAGTGTTGGGCCTCAATTAGGAAGTGAAGGGGTGCTTGTGGGCCCAGGTTTTCAGATGGTCCCTGAGATCCCACAGTACCTGTTCCCAGCATGAAGTTGGCCTAGGGGCAGAGCGTGGCCAGTCCCGCAGAGGGGCCTGGTTCTGAAGGAGTGGACTCGCTCCCCTTCGGGGACAGGAGCAGCTGGAGCTCCTGGGGATGGGGGAAGTTGTGCTCACCTCTCTGGTGGGCACTCCTCAGTTTTCCCTCTCCTTCCCCTCCCACAGCTTTATCTTTTTTTAAGATTTATTTATTTATTTATCAGAGAGAGAGGGAGCACAAGCGGAGTGGAGGGAAGGGGCAGAGGGAGAAGCAGGCTCTGCACTGAGCAGGGAGGGCGACGCGGGACTTGATCCCAGGACCCCGGGATCATGACCTGAACTGAAGGCAGACGTTTCACTGACTGAGCCACCCAGGCACCCCTCTCCCACAGCTTTAATCTGCATCTGTGGAGGAGGGCGTGTGCCCCTGCCTGCTCATTTCTAGTCCCTGCCCCTCCTCCCGCTCCATCCTGGACACCTGTTACCCACATCTTTGCCCTCCGCCCTGGCTGCTTTCCACATTGCAAGCCAACATGCTCATCCTGAAGAAATGCTCCCTTAACTCTTCCTCCTCGCCGTTCTCCCACCCTTTCAAGAAGTGTGGCTCTGGTGGGAAAGAGAAAGAACGGTTTGTAATTACTGCCTTCTGCCCCCACCGCGCCTCTCCGAGGTCGACAATCACATAACTCGTGGCTAGTTATGATGGGGCCTCCGAGTCCCGTCGTTCTCTATTTCACCATGTCGTTCAGTATCCCTCCCCACCACCTCTTTCCTGAAATTCTCTCTGCCTTTGGCTTCCCTCACACTGGCCGGGCAGGGTCGGGTCCTTCTCTCTCATTCCTCCTTTGGGCCACACTGGCAGGCTCCTTTTCTTCAGCTCACTTTAAATCTTGGGGTACCCCAGGGTTCCTTCCTAGGGCCTCTGCTCCTGTCCCTCTGTGTTCTCTTGGCTGCAAGTTCTTTCTACAATCAGCCCTTCTTACCACCTAGAAAGAGATGACTCCCACGCCGAAATCGTTCTTTTGAGCCCCAAACCCATTGCTCCAACTGCCAACCAGATATTCTGACTCGGACGCCCCATGGAGGACATACCTTCAAGTGCGGGGGTCGAAGCTTCACTCTGTCTTGTCCCCTCATAAACACACCCCTTTCCCAGGGTTCCCTGCTGCACTTCCTGGGTCCACTGTCCACCTGGTTGCCCGAGCCAAAAAACCCAAATTGTCCTAACATCCTTCTGCTTCCCTCACTGTCCTGTAGGTTCCCCCAAATCTGGATTTTTTAAAAAATATATTTTATTTATTTATTTGACAGAGAGAGAGATCACAAGTAGGCAGAGAGGCAGGCAGAGAGAGAGGGGGAAGCAGGCTCCCTGCTGAGCAGAGAGCCCAACGCAGGGCTCCATCCCAGGACCCTGGGATCATGACCCGAGCCAAAGGCAGAGGCTTTAACCCACTGAGCCACCCAGATGCCCCCATCGTTCTTTCTTTATCCCATTTCCTCCATCCCCACCCGTCTCCTCCCAACACCCCCTGCCCAACCCACACCTGGCAACCTTATTCTCTGTATTTTTTAGATTATGTTATGTTAGTCACCGTATAGTACATCATTAGTTTTTGATGCAGTGTTCCATGATTCATTGTATTTAAGAGTCTGGTTTTTTTGTTTGTCTGTCTCTCCTTTCTCCTTGTTCATTTTTTTGTTTCTTAAGTTGCACATACAGGTGAAATCACCTGGCATTTGTCTTTCTCTGACCGACTCCTTTCACTTAGTCTTACGCCCCCCGCCCGCCCCCGGCTCCATCTGTCTTGTGACAAATGGCAAGATCTCATTGTTTTTTTCCGGCTTTCTTGTGGGAGTGAGCCATCCCGTCATTTCTTCTTTGGACTGTGGGGAAGTCTGTCCTTCACGCAACAGCCGGAGGGGTCTTTCTCATTTTCAAATGGCGTGAAGTCAGTCCTCCTGCTTGAAACCCTGCAGTGGCTAAAAGGCCAAGTGTGTAAGGCGACCTCCAACACCTGCTCTCTCCCGCTGGACTTGGGAACCTCACCTTCCTCTGCTCCAAAGCTTCTGCGATCCTCTCCGGCCATCTTGGACCTGCCCGGCTCCCCAAGTGCATCATCGTCTCTCCACATGTGCCTTTCCACCTGCTGCCCTCTTCAGAGCATGAGCCCTCCTCTTCTTCACTAGGCTGACTCCTGTGGTTTTAAAACTGATGCTGGGGGCAGGGAGACTTGGCCTGGGCACTTCCCAGTAGACCGACCGTGAGTTCCTTGGTGGTGGGCCCAGTGGCTGTTGGCTCTAGATGCTGAATAACTAGCATAGCGTCGCTTGGGCCTGTGTCTAGCACACGGTGGAGTCTCACCACGTGTTTTTTGAAATAGTCTACTAATATGGTCCATTTCGGAGCCAGGATGTGGGAGCCAGTTGCAGAGGAAGGACCCAGATGAAGAGACCAGAGACCCAGCTTCTGGTTCCTTCCTTGTGGCCTTGAGCAAATTGCCTCACCTCTCTGGTCCTCTTTCCTCACCTGGGTAACCGGGTCAGAGATACAGATGCTCAGAGTCACTTTCAGTTCCAAGTGTCTTATCAGTTCCCCAGGGCTACCCCAGCCCCCGCGAGCAGCCCGTGACCCTGTGGTCACACGCCAAGCCAGCTGCCTGTGGCTTTATGGTTCTGTCTTTGCACCTCTCCCAGAATGGGGAAAAGGGAGGATGGGGGGACCCAGGGAGGATCACTGGGGCCAGTTTTCATTGATGAAGAGCCATTCCAAAGGCAGGGGAATTAACCTGACCGTATTCGCAGCTTACAGGAGACATATGAGGCCAAAAGGAATGAGTTCCTGGGGGAGCTCCAGAAAAAAGAAGAGGAGATGCGACAGATGTTTGTCCAGAGAGTCAAAGAGAAAGAAGCTGAACTTAAAGAGGCAGAGAAAGAGGTAAATGTGACCCTAACTGCCCAACAGACAGGAAGAGGGTCTCAGCTTGGACTCAGCAGAGGCTTTTGCCCCAAGGACACAGCCGGCAGGAGCCTCGAAGCTTCCAGGCAGGAATGGGGCCCGGCATCAGCAACCCTGCCTTGACTGGCACTGAAGATGCTGTGAGATCTGTGTCTTCTTGATCCCTCATTCCCCAAGGCTGGGATGTGTTCTCATTATGTGTCCCTTAATTCTCTAGAGCCTCGCACTCCCATAGCCACTAGCCACGTGTGGCTGTTTACACTTAAATGGACTAAAATGAAATAAAATGTAAAACTCAGTTTCTCAGTTGCATTAACTCCGTTTCAAATGCTCAGTCCTCCTGTAGCTGGTGGCTACCATATTGGAGAGCCCAGCTATGAACATGTCCATCACCGCAGAAAGTTCTATGGTGCAGTGCTGCTCAGGAGTCAAGGGAAAAGTCCATGGCATGCATATTGATTTGTTTTTCAGTTTCACTTTTTCAAAAGCAAAATGCCACCTGGTACATTGGAGCAGAGACACGAGGGGTTCTCAAAGATAAATGAGTGAAAGGCCAGTGAATGAAAGCCAGGTTAGGGCAAACGGATGGCCACAGCTTCCACCACCGTACCCCAGGGGACGAGTAAAAGCTGATCTGTTCAGCCAGCCTGTCATCCATCTCCCCTTACTAAGTGGTAGTCCCAAACACTTGTAGGACCCGGAGACCTGTCCTCCTCTGTGGTAGGATTTGATTGCTACGGAATCCTAAATTCTCTCCAGAACCCTCAGAAGAAAGTGAGGTTATACTTGGTATTCAGGGGACTTGATCACATTCTGGTTTGTTAGCACAGTGGCGTGCCAGAATGTTCTTACCGTTCTCCTTCGGGTGTCTGGGTTCTATCCAGGGCTAGCTGAGTCTCCCCTTGGTCAAAGCTGAGGTCTCTGCACTCATTCCATTTTATAAAATCCTTTCATCTCCTTCCATGTCTGAGGACAAGTATTTTCTTTGACCAGCTTCGGCACTGCTGAAGTTTTCCCTGCAACCTGTGGTGATCCTCCTTGACCAGAGGGAGTAAGGGAAGGCAGAGGCCCCCTCTCATATTGGGCCATCTTGCCATATAATCCTCCGAAGTGTGGATTAACCTTGGGCAAATTCCTTCACTTCTCTGCCCTGTTTCCTCATAAAATACAAATAACACCAGAACGGTTCTTGATACTAATTTTTAATTAATAGACATTAATAGTCCCCTGACCACATTCAGGAGCAGAGACGTGGAGATGAGGTGGCAGGGGAGGGACCTACCGCAGACACCATGCCCTCTGGTGCCATCACAACAATCCTTGGCAGAATGTCTCCTCAGGTCCCCGCCGGTCCCGCCGGTCCCCACCTGCCCTGGACTTGGCTCCGTGAGGAGCCGCTCCCAGGGGGCATCTCCTCAGACCCCCTGTGCTTCCCTGCCAGCTGCACGAGAAGTTTGACCGTCTAAAGAAGCTACACCAGGATGAGAAGAAGAAGCTGGAGGATAAGAAGAAGTCCCTGGACGATGAAGTGAACGCCTTCAAACAGAGAAAGACAGCGGCCGAGCTGCTCCAGTCCCAGGGCTCCCAGGCTGGAGGCTCACAGACTCTGAAAAGGGACAAAGAGAAGAAAAAGTAAGTGGTGGGCTGCTCCGGGGCTGTGGCTTCTCTCTCCTACTGCTCGTCCCCTCAGCACAGGGCCTGGAGACTGGGCAGGGGGCGAGGGCTGGTGGCCAGAGGTGGGCTGTGGGCTGACAGGTGCGTTTTGCGTTTGGGTCCCTTTCACTGTTCTCCATGTCCCCTGAGTTGGGGGAACTGAGAGTAGGGGCGGGCTGTGGTCCCGGGGGCCCAGCCCCCCTGCTCGGCTGGGTGGGAAACCCGGCAAGGTCCAGGTAGCAGGGGAGGGAGGGACAGAAGAGGGGCAAACGGAGCATGGGAGGGGAGAAAGAAAGGAGGAATCCATGAGATCTGCAGAATTGCAAGGAACAGGTGAAGGAGGAGGAGTGCTTAGAGGGTAGAGGAGAGAGCCCGCCTTAGCAGAAGCCCCCAGGCACCCTCTTTCTCCCCAAGAGCTTGGCGGCGATGTGGCTTACGGGCCTGCTTTTTCATCCCGTGTCTGAGGTATTCACCTCCCCATGCTTCTAGCCCCCCAACCCGCTTCTCACTTAGCTGCAGCCAGCAGTTTAACTGCTTTTACTGAAGGCTGCAGCCCAGTCTGGTTCTCCCAGTTTGTGCCATCCCTCCCTCCTGGCTGCATCATTGTCGGGTGGTGAGTACTTGGTGGGGAGCCCCCAGGTGCTAGTAGACTCCATGTGCCCCAACCTCAAGCTGGGCAGTGACTGTAGAGTCTGTCCGTCCCCCCGGTACTTGGTAAGGCAGGACAGCACGGGCTCCTGCTCCCGTGCAGGCCCATAACCCTGAGCTGCCTCGAGGCTTTGCTGGCCCGAGCTCCCCGTTCGGCATCCCGGAGCCAGAGGAGAGGAAAGGATTCCCAGTGGGACTTATCCAGGGGTCCCCTGTGCTCTAGTTGCTTGCACAGTGTGACACGGGAAGCCCTCATGGGGAGTCCTGGGCCACGTCCTTACCAAAGGGACCCCAGGATCTAAAAAGTGTCCACGATCTTCACCTTCTGTTCTTAGAGACTTGTTCCTGCCTCAACTGATCACTTAGGAATAAAACAGTGGCTTCGGCACAACAGTAAAGTAGTTACTATCTGAACGCACTCAGTGCCCCAATCTAATTATTCAAAAGTGTAATTTGAACACTGCCACCCATGAGCCCAGAAATTTGTGTTACTGAGTCCCCAGACTCTGTGTCCGATTCACGGACTAATGGACTTGTTTTGGTGTTACCTGATAGACAAAGTTTAACTAGCCAGAAAAAAGCCTCTTTGGACACTCCGTATATTAACTAATCTGGGATTGTGTGTAAGTCACACCAGCAAGAATGGGTTCCTGTTTTTAAGATTGGAAAAAACTAAATTTGTCCTCCAGCTCTAACCTGCTACCTTCTTGGCCTGGGATATTTGTGAAGTCAGTTCCCAGGCCAGCCTCACAGCCTGACACTAAACTGACACTAAACTGTAAATAGTCCCTATTCAGACGCTCACTGGAAGTTCCTCCCACACCAGGCGCTCCCTCCTAGTGTTCTCATGTGGACAGATCCCCCCTCTCCCGCTCCAGGCAGAAGACCCTCCATAGCGAGTCATGTCTTCTCCAGAGGTTAAGAAAGAGTGCCCATGGTTCAGGGGTCCCTACCCGCCCACCCTCCCTCTCCCCCAACCCCACTCTTCCTCATTTCCTTTGATCGCTAACCCTTCATTGTTTGCGTCAACTCATAAAATTGGATTTGTCCTCAAGCTCACTCTCTCTTCATCAGCTCTTACTGTTTTACAGTTAACTCTGCTGTTTGCTGCATGCTGCATGAGACCCAGGTCCTGGTAAGCTTTATTAACTCTCAGTCGAACTGGTGGTGGCTTCTAGAACACATCTCCCCAAATCCATCTCTCCACTCAACACACATAGTCACCAAAAAGCTGCTTCACGGTCCTAGCTCTTGTGACTGACAGCATTAAGCAACAGTTCGCTGTAGTCTCCAGGGTACGTGTGGAACGTTGGCCTGCGTGGGGACAAGCGGAGTGTTTTCAGACATGCCGCTGCGACGGCTGGGTAGCCTAGGTGGATTCTGTGATGGATAGCTGAGGTGTCGATTGTGGCTGTTTCTTTCTGTTAAAAGTGCCCTAATCATCGCTTTCAGAATTAACTAATGGGTAGTGATGAGGGAGATCAATGGGCTCGCTGGTCTGTCCTGTAATGTCAGGGTTGACATTGAACCCCAGGTTAGGGAATGTTCCAAGTCAACGGAAACTTGCTTCTCTGTTTCCCTCTGGTGGCCGTTTCTTATTCAAGGGGTTCAAGTTCTCAAATTTGCCTTTGGCTCTGTGCCCACCCCCCTCCCAAAAAAACCCATAATAAAAATGGAAGAAAATGAGGTTTAAAATATTATAGAGATTTCCTTACATGTCATTCTGTAAAGACCAGCTGCCTGAACTCCTTTGATAAGAAGACAAGTAGGCAGCCTTTGGCATTATGGATTCCTGAGGGCTGGTATGTCTGTGGAGTGAAAACAGTCCTTGGCATCATGTAGCTTATAAATTAATTATAGCAACAATCAAGCATCTTTTATCTATTCTTCTAGACTCAGTGAGTAGCAAGGGAACATAAGTATATGTTTCACAAAATTAGGCTTACTGCTATTTTTTAAACTCGGCCATAGAAGCTTCCAGACAGGAACAAGAGAGAAGAGAGTATAATGTAACCCCGTGTGTCCACAGCCCATTCCCCAAAAAACTCTCAAGATATGGCCAATGCCATCTCATCTGTTAATCCCCAAACCTGCTGGATTCCTGTAAAGCAAAAGCCATATCATTTCATCTGTCAGTACTTACGTAGGGGTCTCTGGGAAATGATGACTCTTAAAAAAAAAACAAAAACCCATAACCACAATGCCACCGTTACCACACCTACAAAATGCACAATTTGTTACCATCACATTCTAGCCAGTGTTCCAAATACCCCGGCTGTCTCATAAACGCCTTCCACATTTACCTTGTCTGGATCACGGAATGTAAACTATCAAGAAGGCTTCTCCCCACAATGTGGTTTATGATTTAAATGGACAGCCTGCTGTTATTCGCCAAACCTGTGGCTGGCAGTATCGGTCTGGGGACTTCGGGCAGCTGGCAAGACATCCTAATTTCAAGCAAATCTCCAGGAGGAAGTCCCCAGAGGCTTCTGAAACACAAGGCCCCTGAAATTGGGCCAAAGGAAACAACCCTAAAAGAATAATGCAATGATTTATTGTCTGGCTTAAAGGCAAGTCTTAGAGACCCTATTAGTTGATGGGAATAAAGCTGCAGATCTCCATTTGGGAAGACTTGGAATTCCTAGAGCGTCTGTCCACTGCTGTGGCTCTCAGGCCTCCAGCAAAGTGTCCGACGCCTCTAGGGGCTCTGCGTATTTGCCCCCCTGTTTTCAGGGAGGACCACAGCAAAGACGAATCCTGGTGGGTTAGACTTTGGTTGACTTTGGTTGCAGTGCCCAGGACCTGACACAGTTTGGTTCATGTTTTCCTGAGTAAATCATTGTTAGTAGCCATTACGAAAATGAATTCTGGCAAAACTATAATTAAAGCCATGCTGTACAAGTGAGAGACAGTTGGCAACCAGTGGGAACAGCCCACCCCAACCCCAAGTAGATCGGCTTTTCCTGGCAGGCTTCTCCCCAGCAGACTGTGAGGACGGTCCCAAACCAAGTAAGGGAGGGGGGCCTGGGCTCCTGGGCATCTGAAAGCCACAAGGGCAGCCTGTCCCCTCCTTCAAAGCCCTCATTCCAGGGGCAGATCACAAAGGCCACCCCTCATTAACTGCAGCATGGGCAAGGGGAGGCTCTCTGTTCCTCCCTGGTTTTGAAATGTCTGGAGACTCTAGGGGCCCACAGTCTGCACTTGCAAGAGATATTCCTCTGGGACCCCTACACAGTTGTACATACTGTTATCTTAATGGTTTCTGGCCCCTTGGCCCGTGGGGTGTGTGTGTGTGTGTGTGTGCGCGTGCACGCACACAGGATGTGGACAGGATACACATACCAAAATATGCCCAGAGCATAGGCCGTCGCCATGTTGTTTAGGTCTCTCCTCCCCCGGGAAGTAGACAAAGACTAGAATAAGGGGTGAACATTTGTGTGGCTTTTTTTTTTTAAGATTTTATTTATTTATTTGACAGACAGAGATCACCAGTAGTCAGAGAGGCAGGCAGAGAGAGAGGAGGAAGCAGCCTTCCCGCTGAGCAGAGAGCTGGATGCGGGGCTCAATCCCAGGACCCTGAGATCATGACCTGAGCTGAAGGCAGAGGCTTTAACCCACTGAGCCACCCAGGCGCCCCTTGTGTGGCATTTTAAAACTTTCCAAAGCATTTCTCCAGATGACATACTATTTTCCCCTTGCAACAATCCTGTGAGGCAGAGAAGAAAGGAATAGTCTTCAGTTTGCAAGACAAATGGATGGAGGAGTGGGGAATTTCAGAGGCTTACCGAGGCTCCCAAAATGAGTTAGTGGCAGGTAACTGTGGTTGGACCCTACTGCACACCCCTCAACCATCTCCAGATACTTCCCAGTCCTGCCTCAGGGTACCAGTTAGTGAAGTGGGGCTGCTCCAGAGTCTACCTGTGGAGAAACCTCCACCCCCTCTGCTTTCCCTGTGGTACAAGGGAAGCCGTGGCCAAGAGCCTGGCACTCTGCCCAGCGGCCTGAGGATCCCTGGTTGGAGATTTGCTGACTGGACTCCTGTACAGTGTCTTGGGGTGGGGCATCAGGACCTAGTAATTAAGAAGAGAGAAAGTATTCTTTGGCTGTTGATAATTATTTTGCTTAGCTAAAGCCACTCTCCTGTCACTCTGAGGGGTATGGGGGTATGTGAGAGAGAAAGCATGTTTCCAGGAGCCAATGCAATAAGACCTTATTCTAACATAGCTATATCCTAATTTATCCATTAGCCATCACGACAATTTCCTTCTAACCTTTTGTTGTTGTTGTTGTACATTAATCCATCCATTCATTAACCCAACTTCTCTTTTCATTTTCAGTTTGGGCTTCCTGTAGACGCCCTTTTCCTGCGCAACAGAGCTGGGCCTCCCTTTCTCTAATCCCCCCTTAACATGTCTGAGGGGGCGCACAACCCATGCCCTCCCCTCTTTTCCTGCCAAAGTTTATAGAAGCCTGGGAGTCTGAGGATGGTGTCTGGCCTCTGGTCAAGAAGCCAGTGGTCACGTGGCTCGGAAGTGGAGATGCCTCCTGCATCCCAGTCCCTCCCCCTGCCCACCACCGCCAGCCACTCCCCCGCCATCTTTGCCAGACTGTAACATGTTCGAGGGTCCCATCTCCTACTCTCCACCACCAGCTTCCCTGTTCGAATTCTGATTGCTGCTTGTTTCCCTGAAGTATTTGCCTCCACCATGGCTGCATAAGCGCCAGTGAGTCCCAGTTAGTCCCCATGCACTGGGCTTCCCTGACCCCCTCCTAACCCCCAACAGGAGCCATGGCCCCTTCTGAGAGAGCTCCAAAAGGAGATCCTCTGGTGCCTTTTTCTTCAGGCCTCTCAGCCCCGCCTTTTCCAGTTTTGAGTTGCTCCAAGTAAGTTGCACCCAAGTTGTGTTAAAAATCCAGAACCAAGTCCTTTCCAGAAAACATGACTGCTGAAGAAAAGACTGTAAACCTCTGCTCTCTCTAATTCCAGATACCCCACAAATGCAGAAGGGAGAATAAACCTGAATGTTATTATCAGCCTAGTGTCTTCAATGATAGACTTCTGGAAATCTGAGGGGTCTCAGTATCTCTGTTCCACTCAGGCAGGCCTAGTTGCAGGTTCAAAAGAAGCAATGTTTTCAGCTTTGCTCTGATGCGTCTTCCAATCTTTAGTTGGTGCATGGAATGAATTTTAACATGTGTTTTGCATGTGTCCCCCCCACCCACCCACCCATAAGAAGAGGCGAGACTGTCTGCTGGGGAGGAGAGAAGAGGGGCTCTGTCTGGGAAGGTCCCTAACTTTATCTGGATGTGATATTTAAAACAGTTTTTATAACGGGCCTATCGGATAGTGGCTTTGGGAACCCCTTTGAAGTAGAGAGCCCTCCATTGTCAGGGCCACAAGGTACAGCATCCTTTGGTGTTTGGCCAGCGAGAGAGAGAGCAAGAGAGCGAGCTGAAGGTCACGTGGCAATAATGTGTGGCTAATGCGCCATTTCTCTGCCCTTCCTTTGCAGTAATCCATGGCTGTGTACTGAATAGTATTCCCCGCTACAGCTGGACTGGACTCCATTTAGCCTTTTAAGCCAAGGTTCCTATTTTAACTGACAGCTTTCCTTTGGGGGAGGGGGCAGACAGTACCCCCCTGCCCCCCACCCACGCCCCAGCCACGGACTTCCACTCTGAGTCCCACCTCTCCTTCTGAGTTCTGCCTCCGAGTCCGCTGGCAATGATCACGACCTTCTTCTTCTTTACTTTTTTTTTTTTTAGGGTTTTTTTTGGGGGGGAGGGGATCACTCCCCCCCCGAAAAAAACACATAGTAAAACCAGGCTATGCCAAATTTTCAGGGCTTTCCGAAGTGCTGAGGATGGGGAGGGGCTTTCCTCTCTTCCCTAAGAGATTGTAAATAATACAGGAAGCGAAAAGTAGAAGCAACAAGAAACGAATGTATGCACATGTTCTCTGTTCTTGTTGGCAGAGCAAGAGTGCAGTTTTTATGTGTAGTGTTGGGTGAGTCACTCATTGGTTAGTGGCCAGAGGCAAATTTGGAGTTTCTTGAGAAAAATCCAAGTCTCCTAGGGGAGGATTTTAGGAGATCCCATGCTTGGAGGTTCAAAACAAAACAAACAAAAAAACGATATTCCGCCAGTAGCTCGGAGAGATCCGACGTTAGGGCTGGCAGGTGTCCTTGGGAAAGGCATCGCATTTGCAGCTTTGCTGTCTTGGTGTCCAGTCTTAACAGCTCTTTCCCAAGAATCTCAAACTCAAACAACCAGCCGACCACCATTTCCATTTCCCCCGGTTATCATTTGCATCACAAATGGGGGGGGCTTCTCATTTGCATTTGTTTACATATTAACTACTTGAGGCCTGAGGAGCTCTGAAAACTTCAAAAGTAGTAGACCCGCCAGCCAGCTTTGGGAGAACTTCAGGGACTAGGCGGGAAGGTCGGGGCCAGGGAGAAATTTTGGTTCATCAAACAGATACGACCCAAAGGAAATGGAGAGCCGGAGAAGTCGAGGGACTGGCCCGATGTCCCAGTGCTGTTCTGCGGCGGAAACCAGGCGAAATTCAGTGTCTCCTGACCCCGGCTCCGTGTCACAAATGGATTCAGCCTGTTCCTCTCTGTTGCTGGAGACCCAGGTCTTTTGATGTTTGGAGAAAACGGATAGTTGACATCACAGGGCCTTTGAGGGTTCCCCCTACCCCCATAGGAAACTATCTGAGGAGGAAGTGGGTGGGGGCCCGCAAAGCAGAGGACTCCAGGCCAGCTTCTGAGCTGAGCGTTTCTGCTGATGGTGCCTGTTGACCAGCCAACAGGTCCGCTTTCCTGAACTCTGGATGGGAGCCCAGGCACGCGAGTGTGGAACAGGTGCCTTACAGGACCCTTGTAATTAAGGAAGTTTGGTAAAGGAAAAAAATCTAACCTGCGAGGGAACAGAAGGCCTTTCTGAAGTCAACTAGAAGGATTAACATAGTTCTTTTTGTAGTTCATAAGCGTGATGATTGGGTGTTCACGCTCCTGTGTGACATGTGCCACCCTCAAACCTTGTTATGACCTCGGCACATTACCCATCTGACGTGGAAAAAGAAAAAAAGAAAAAAAATAGTTCTTTTCCTGGGTAGTTTTCTCACTGTAGACAGAAACGGTTTTTTTCTTTGTAATTCGTACAATTGTTGTTGTTGTTTTAAATACCCTTAAGTACTCTGTTAACCTCTGGTGAGACAAATCCAGTCAGTATTTTCCCAGACTGGAACGGAATGGCTTTCCTGAAAAATTCCCACATGTGATCACACACACACACACACACACACACACACACACACACACACACCATTCCTCTTAAGCCAAGAAGTTTCCTTTTCCTCGCTGCGGTGCAAATCACTTTTGGTTTTGGTTTTAACCATTTGGCATTCACACGTGGCTGTTTTTTTTTTTTATTATTATTATTAAAACAAGAAGCTTCAAACCGGTGTGTGGAGTTCTTAAAAATCTTCTCAGCAGACTTCCGGTGGTTCCGGTCTGTCGGTGACCCCCTTCCTAACCTGTCTTCTCCTAGTATCATCTGTGCTGCCTCACGCGACCCACGCCCCTTGCCTGGTCTTAACTCTGAATGTCCTTTCTCTTTGGCTAATTTCATGTTTTCTTTCTCTCTCCCTCTCTAGCTTTTTTTAATCTTGTCTTCAGCAGCTGCACTAAGTCTCAAGGAGAAGACTGCCATTATCTTGTCTCAAACCAGAAATCAACCAATCCCCTTCTCCCCTCAAACTGGGCCCGTAACACACACCACACTCCACAAGGGTTCTCCTGGCTTACATGGTATTTTAAATGGAAATGTCTTGTCCTAACCTAAGCAAGGCAGGAAAAGAACCTTCCGAGCTGGAGAACGGACCAAATGTAACCTGAGAGAGACAGCCGCAGGACGACTCACCCAAGTGTCAGTGACTGGGACGGGAGACAGCTGTGGGTGTGGAAGCGCTGTTCCCAAGTTTCCCGGTTTTCCTTTTTAAACACCAATTCTCCGGTCCAATGGGTTGACTGTCGACGGCCACTCACTGTTAAACATTTCTGAATATGGAAGAGAAAGTCAAGCGACAGTCCTCTCTTCAGCATTCACAGGCCTTCTGCAGAACTCACCCTGCCCCTGCCCCTGCCCCAGTAAGGGGGAAAACGGATCCATTCACCCTCAGGTGGGGAAGGGAGAGACAGGAGGGGCTTTAAGGTTAGTAAGAGCAAAACTACTCCATTCAACCCTCCAGGGCCATTTGGGGTTTTGAGAGAGGTTTCTGCTCAACCTGGGGTCTGCAAGGAGAGTTTCGTGTTCATAGATCTGCCTTGAATTCATTGGCTTAACTTGCATCAAAATACCATGTAAGCGCGCTCTTTCCTGTATATACCTACAATCATTGCCATTCCACTGTCTGGTGTCTCCTGAGAGAGCCTCTTTGCATGTTTTCCAGAATCTCTGTGTGTTTTTCTTTCTTCTCCTTTGTTCCTTTTGCTCAAAAGTGTGACCGGTCACCGCCCCTCTGGGGCTTTCATTTGCCAGGAGAAACACCCCAAAACCAGCACTGTTTAGCTTGATACCTTTCTAATGTCCATGTCAATTTTCAATAAAATTCAAAGAAATGCTCCATGGCTGTGTGATCTGATCTTAAATCGTTGGGTGATGCGTTCCACCATGATTTGCCCTGGGAGGAGTGGGTAGCTGCCTTCCACGTGGGTGACTCCCAGCGGCTCAGGGAGGCAAGCCCATATATAATCTTCGCACGTGGGCTGCCGTGCCCCCCTCTTGCCGTTTGTGCCTACAGTTCCCACGGGGCAGGCAGGAGGTGGGCAGGAAGTCCTCTATTTTCCTTTATTAGCATGGATTTAACGGATGCATTGAGCTGATTGTCACCTAGGATAGAAGGTGGAGGAAGTGGAGTCCCAGATCCTGCAGAACAAGATTCTGGTGAGTTTTAATTCCTGCAGGAAAAGAACTCGGCACCGCATGTCTTTCTTTCATTTATTCCTGTGATGTGAGCGTCCTGGAAATTCATTGAATATGACCATGCTTCATGACTTGGAAAGCATTCTATAGATAGCAAGTAGGACTTTACGTCCTGGGTCTACCAGGGAGGGAAGCCTCCTGTTGCCCCCAGCGTTAAGGTGGGCAAGAGGGGAGAAGGGTCAGCTTTTTACAATTCTGGTTGCAGTCGAGGTGGGGTTTTCTCTCCTTGGTCTCATTTCTCGATTGGCCAGAGGCTGGAGACCCAGAGACCTGAGAAGTATCCCTTTTCTCCCCGTACCGGGAGAAACGACACTGTCCTGCGTTTGCGCAGCTCTCCCACTAGAGGGTAGTAGAGAGACACACTCGCTTAGGACGTCACTGAGCAGTGGCAGGCCCCTAGGTGTGGAAAAATATGGGCGCTCGAGCCCGACACTTTTGCTGTGTGCTCTGGGGCAAGTTGGGGTAAAAACTTTTCTGTAAAAAGAGAATAGAAGTAATCGCTTTGCAGGGTGATTGTGAAATCTACATGAGCAAATGAAAATTAACAACCTGGTTCAATAAACCACATCCCTTATTAAGGATGGAGTTTTCCCTTTACTTGAAGTACCTTAGGTTCCTCTAATCCAGGGTTTCTCAACCTCAGCACTATTGACATTCGAGGCCAGAGAATTCTTTGTCGTAGGGGCTGTCCTATGCATTATAGCGTGTTTAGCACTCTCCCTCCCCCCAAGTTGTGATAACCCAAAATATCCCCAGACATTGCTGTATGTCTCCTGGAGGGCAAAATCGTCCCATATTGAGAACCATTGTTGTAGGCCAGGGGTCAGCAAACTTCTATACAGGACCAGCCGGTAAGTTATTTTTTTTAACTTTTTCTTTTTTAAGATTTTATTTATTTATTTGTCAGAGAGAGTGAGCACAGGCAGACAGAGAGGCAGGCAGAGGCAGAGGGAGAAGCAGGCTCCCTGCTGAGCAAGGATCCCGATGTGGGACTCGATCCCAGGACCCCGGATCATGACCTGAGCCGAAGGCAGCAGCTTAACCAACTGAGCCACCCAGGTGCCCCCAGCTGGTAAGTTATTTTAGGCTTTGCAGCAATGTGGCCTCTGCAACTGCTCACTCCAGCACAAAAGCAGCCGTAGATAATATGGAGAACGATAAACATGGCTAGGTGCCAATAAAACTGTATTTGTAGATACAGAGATTTGAAATTCACACGTGAATTTCATTTCCCTGTGTCCTGAATTATTATCCTTTTGATTTTTTTTCAACCACTGGAAAATGCAAAAAGCATTCTTAGCATGAAGGCTTTCCAAATGCAGGCAGGGGGAGCAGATTTGGCCTGTGAGCCATGGTTTGTGGGTTGGTGTATCATTGAACCTAAAGGCATTAGAGGTAACTGGCCAGTTAAAAGAAATTGCAAATAGGGATGCCTGGGTGGCTCAGTCGGTTAAGCATCTGCCTTCAGCTCAGGTCATGATCCCAGGGTCCTGGGATTGAGCCCCGCATTGGGCTCCTTGCTC
>NW_019154137.1:2917610-2962386 GCF_002288905.1 Enhydra lutris kenyoni | reverse complement strand
GGGGGGGCGTGTTTAACTAAAATTTGCATACAGTTCTCCTAGAACATGGACACGTGGGCAGGGGCCTGCTGTGGCAATGAGGGCCTGCCCCTGGGACACTTTTGAAGCCGGGGACAATGCCAACTGCTTCTAGGGAGAGAACCGGGCCTCAAAAACCCTCAACAGAGCCTAGCAGCCAGGCCTCCAGCTGTAAGCACTGAGGTTAAGCAGTATCCTCTCCTATCTGAAATGCCCCCACTTGGGGAGATTCCTCCCTTTACCAAAAGTGCAGCTTTCTTGCGAGGTCATTCTTTTAAAATGCAGGTCCCCCTGGAAAGAGCTGTGTATCAGACAGTAGAACCCCACAGTGGCTTTGCCACCTGGAACTACCTTAACATGGGTGTCTGTCCAGCCCCTGCACTACCTCTTAGCTCACCTGGCTTGGGCTTTAGAAGGAACCTGCCCTGGGTTCAATATCTATAAAAAATTATACATCAATCTGTTATATATAGACTTGGGGCCAAACTCCTTATCTTGGTTTGGGGCTTAAATTACTTGTTCTCAATCCAATAATAAGGATATATTGAACTCCTCCCATGGGTTTGACCCTGTGCCTGCGCTGTGGGGGATACTGTTGTAGGAGATCTAGGTAGACACTGCTCTTGAGGAACTCACGGACCAGCCGCATCTTATCTACTCAACGCTATTCTCCAGTCCTTCCTAATACCCAGCCTTCATTCCACTCATCAGTCTGCACCAGCCTCTCCTGGAGATATGCAAACTATTTGTTGGCTTTGTCTGAAATACCTTCTACCGATTTGAATCCAACTTTCGGGGCTCAGACCCCACCTTCTCCTTGAAGTCTTTCTTGATCCCATCCACATCCACATATCCCGATCTCTTCTCCATTTTCAAACTTCCAAGTTGAACTTTTATGATCTTTTCTGCCTCCTATTTGAGAGACTTCCCTCCTCAAGAGATGTCAAGCTTCCAAAGGGTTGGAACATAATTTACAGCCCTTCAGAAAGCTCCGCAAAGAGCCGGCCACACAACCAAAAATCACCAAGATGTAGCAAGATTGAGATTCTTCAGCAATGTAGGGAGCTAATGCACTTTCCAAACATTTAATTTTGGAATTAAGTTGTGAGACTGCTATAAAGTATATCTGCATACTCTTGACTCGGATTCACCAGCTGATAACATTTGGCCCGTTTGGTTTATCGTTGTGCGCTCTGTATACACAGATCTAGATCTACAGATGGCTATACACATTTTTTCTGAACCATTTGAAGGTCATTTACATGTATCATGGCTCTTTTTTTTAAGATTTTATTTATTTATTTGACAGAGAGAGCGATCACAAGGAGGCAGAGAGGCAGGAAGAGGGGGGAGGGAAGCAGGCTCCCTGCCAAGCAGAGAGCCCGATGCGGGGTTCGATTCCAGGACCCTGAGATCATGACCTGAGCCGAAGGCAGAGGCTTAAGCCACTGAGCCACCCAGGCAACCCTGTATCATGGCTCTTTACCCCTAAATATTCCAGTGGGCATTTCCTAATAATAAGGATATTTTCTTACATAATCACAGTTATTGACTTCATTAAATTTAGTATTTTTACAACACCTTCATCTATCGAATAACATGCTTTATAGCAATTTTTTCTTCCATATAGGATTTGGTCTAGGATCACCCATTGTGTCCTGTCTCTTTATTCTCCTTTATTTTTTTTAATTTTTAAAAGACTTTATTTATTCATTTGAGAGAGAAAGAGCACAAGCAGGGGGAGAGACAGATGAAGAGGGAGAAGCAGACCCTCCACTGAGCGGGGAGCCTGATGTGGGACTTGATCCCAGGACCCTGGGATCATGACCCGAGCCGAAGGCAGATGCTTAACTGACTGAGCCACCCAGGCATCCCTCTTTATTCTCCTTTAATATAGAATCTTTCTTTGTCTTTTTTTTAAAAGATTTTATTTATTTGACAGACAGAGATCACAAGTAGGCAGAGAGGCAGGCAGAGAGATGGGGGGGAAGCAGGCTCCCTGCTGAGCAGAGAGCCCAACACAGGGCTCGATCCCAGGACCCCGGGATCATGACCTGAGCCGAAGGCAGAGGCTTTAACCCACTGAGCCACCCAGGCGCCCTTCTTTGTCTTTTTTGATATTGATGTACATATATATTTTAGGGGGGGCGGGGAAGAGCAGATGGAGAGGGAGAGAAAGAATCTTAAGCAGGCTCCATACCCAATGTAGAGCCCAACACGGGGCTCGATCTTACAACCCTGAGAGGTGTAGAAGGTGAAATCCAGAGTTGGATGCTTAACCCACTGAGCCATCCAGGTGCCTCATGACATTGATATTTTTAAAATCCCATTTAAAAAATAGATTGTTCTCATTTTGGGTCAAGTGTTGCCCAAGGGTGCCTGGATGGCTCAGTGGTTTAAAGCCTCTGCCTTTAGCTCAGGTCATGATCCCAGGGTCCTGGGATCGAGCCCTGCATCGGGCTCTCTGATCAGCAGGGAGCCTGCTTCCCCACCCCCCTCTCTCTGCCTGCCTCTCTGCCTACTTTGATCTCTGTTTGTCAAATAAATAAATAAAATCTTTTAAAAAAAGGTGTTGCCCAATTTCTCAGTTATATAATTACTGGGTTTTTTTTCCCTCCTTCTTTGCTACTAATAAACAGTCTGTACGGAAGCAGCTATAAATCCATGCAGATATCCTACTCCTCATCAAAAATTTCCTCCTAGATTTAGCATCTATTGATAATTCTTGCCTGAGCTAATCAACAAAATGATGATTTTCCAACTCCTGCACTCCCTTCATGTTTACCAATCAGCACACAGTATTCTATTGTAAGCCAAGGCCTTCCCTTCTCCCACATTACTTCTTTAGCTACTTTGTAGCACTGTGGACTTAGGACTCCCTATTTCTTCAGTAGTCATTGCTGTCCTTAATGATTTTGATGCTCAGATTACCAAGATTTGGCCAGTGGAAGCTCCTAGATTTGCTTTTAATCCTCCAGGAAACATTCCTCAGGAGGATATTATAGCGCAGACTACTCTGGTCAAGAACTTTCGGTGAGTTAATTTCTGGGGTAGTTTATGGGGGTTGGGGCCAGGCTCCGGGCCTCCCTCCCTTATGTGTGTGTGTGTGTGTATATATATATATATATATACACACACATATGTATGTATTTTAAAGATTTTATTTATTTATCTTACAGAGAGAGTGAGAGACAGAGATAGAACATGAGCAGGGAGGAGGAGGCAGAGGGAGAGGGAGAAACAGGTTCCCCGCTGAGCAGGGAGACTGATGTGTGGCTTGATCCCAGGACCCTGGGATCATGACCTGAGCTAAAGGCAGAGGCCTAACTGACTGAGCCACCCAGGAGCCCCGGGTCTCCCTCCTTTGAACAGTCACTGACTCCTCCATAGGAAAGGGCAGGGAAGGAAGCTCAGAGCTGTCCGTGTGTGCAGTGTAAAGATGGTGGCAAGAGCCTGTGTTAGAGCAGAGAAAGATGATGGAGGATAGGAGGATGAATGACAGAAGTTTCTGGATCATTTTAGGATTGTGATGGCTGCCTTTATCATTGCTCCCTCCTACATCTCTCTTCAACTACTATTCAGACAATTTATTTCTGCTTAGAGGTCTCAGCTCCTGCTCACTGAGAAAATATCTGTGGCTTGTGAGAAGGGAATGAGCTGAACGTAGGTTGGCTGAAGGATTTTTTGATCAGAAGGATTACCAGGGAAAGAAGGTCGTGGGGAATCATGCAAATTTTGGTTCTGTTTTCTAGAGGATGGAACTGCTTTTTCCATAGTAGGAATTACACATGAAATCCAGTTATGGCTGTCGCAGAGCAAATGGCCTCTAATATCAGTTTCACTGTTGTTCATTTTGTAATCCAAGTTCAAAACTCAGATTGTAGTTATTTGCTGCTATATGATGGAAATGTCTTAATCCAAGCTGACAGGAAGTAGTTTTTATTTTTTCAACTCTTTTTCTAGGCATATGTGTATTGACTACAATGCTGATTTTGATCAAAGTTGGCAGTTTAGGCTGAAATTAATTCATCTGTGAAATAACAAATCGGCTTAAAATGTAGGCTCTAAGAAAATGAATTTCACAAGGTTGGGACATTGGGAAGAGCCTGACTGCCTGCCTGCCTTCCTTCCTTCCTTCCTTCCCTCCATGATTCATTGAATTCAACAAATATCTCTAGAGTGTCTACAGGAGCCAGATGTAGGTGCTAAAAGCAAGATGAATGAGTTCCTAGTTCTTATGAAGTGGACATTCTTGGGGGGTGGGAAAAGTGAAACTTAAAAAAAAACCTCCCAAAGTTGATACATACTGTGAAGCAGCAGCAGCAGCAGCAGCAGCGGAGGAGGAGGAGGAGGCCAGCAGGGGGCAGGGGGGAAGGGAAGAGAGGGAGGGGGGAGGGAAGAGGAGGAGGAGGAGGAGGAGGAGGAGGAGAAGGAGGAGGAGGAAGAACAACAACCCAGGGCAATGCAATAGCCAATGACTGGGGGAACACCGGGTAAGGAGTCAGGTGACAGAGACCTGATGTCAAGTTTTGCCAGTAATAGTCTCTACAGCTTTCAGCAAGTCAGTTCACTTCTCTAGCCTTATTTTTCTCACTTATACAAGGATGACTTGAATGTATGATCTCTAAGCTTCCTTCCCAGTATCGAGTTCTCTGATTCGATGGTTTGCAGACCATTACTTCAATAAACATGAATGCTTACCATTGAGTCAAAGACAAAGCACACTTGGTGTAATGGGACAGACACTGGAAATAAATCATTATGAAACCGTGTGAAAACCACTGTTATCTTCTGCTCTTCTTAGTCCAATATACCCCTACACAGAAGATGGGTCATATAATGAGAAATATGTCATTTAAAAAGTATGTCATCTAAAGAGGTAAGGAGGGCAATGGTTCAAAACCACCTCATCCAGTGGTCCTGCTGCCCATGAGACCCTGAGTTTTATGCAGAACTATTTTTCCCCATCAAGATCGTAATCAGTTCTAGGACAAACAACAGAGAAAACCCGGTTTCTTTTTCCTTTGTATTTCTACTATATTGAGCGTACAGTAGGTGCTGTATAAATTCCCGCTGAGAGATATTTGTTGATTACTTGAATATCGCAGGTTGGCGGCAGACAGAGACTGAAGAAACTGCCCGGAGCAGATCCACAGGTGGAGTGACACGTTTGACGACCGAGTGAGTTAGCCATTTGCTGCTGTGCAGCTTTTAACCCTCTTCTTTGCGCTCGTTTTGTATTTTGTCATATTTTGTACGTTTTAAATTCATACGTGACATACAGAATTATTTGCAGTTGCGATCAGAACTGTGTAAAGATGGTGTCTGTATTTGTCAGCAGTTGGAATGGCATATGGATGATACAAGTGTATAACTTGAGAAGTAGCGCTGTGGTAATTTTCTTTGCAATAGAGTATTACATTTTCCTTATGTTTACACAATAAAATACAAAGTTAATAACACACCATGCAGAGGTTTTCAAGCTAGCCTCTGAAGAAAAGGCGCCTTGGAGAGCTGACATTAAAAAAAAAAAAAAGAAAGTGTAAAATCCAAACCTACGTCCCCCGCCCCCCGTCCCCGCCTCCCCCCGCCCCAAAAAAGGGCACGGTCCCACTGTCGCACCGCTCAAAAACCCAGGCAAAATCCACCAGGCAAGCCGTTGTGCCAACAATCATCTGAGGGCGCCTTCCAGGGATTTGAGGGAATCATATTCCCGAACTCTAGAGAACCTTCCAAAATTCCCTTCCCAAAGTCCCCGCCCTCCTCTTGTCACCGTAGTGCGTCAAAGGCCCGTCGTCACAGAAGGGAAAAATGGACCTCGCGCGAGATTCGGCTACGGGATTTCGAAGTTAGGGAACAGCCGCGGCGCACGCGCGCTGGCCTCACAACCTCGGGGCGGCACGCGGGTAGGTAGCCTAGAGCCCAGAGGAGGGGGAGCAGAACGTGCTGGTGTCTCCCCCGTCCCCCGGTCACCGCGCAGTGCGTGGGTCTGTGGGTCGCTGGAGGTGCGGAGCACCGGGCCGGGCCGGCCTCCCTGGCGCGCGTGTGACCGCGACGGGCGTCCTCCTGCGCCTCCACGAGTTGGAGGAGTGCCGCCGGCGTGCGCCCCGGCATCGGGACCTGAGCTCGTGCTCGCCTTTTCCTTTTTAACGGTCACCCCCGCCCCCCACGCACACACTCCAGTCCCCTGCGAGTTGGTCTTTGCGCCTCGGCGCGCCCCTCCTCACCTGACCCCTCCCACCGATCCCAGTCCCCGTTCGTTCCTGGTGGGTAGCCGGCTTCATCCCTGGGGTCCCTGCTTGGGGGCGGAGAAGATGGCTGGCGGACGTCTGCTGCTGGGGGGCGACTTCCTGTCGCCGCCGCCGCTGCCCCCCCTCCCGCCGCCGCCGCTGCCGCCCCTCCCGCCGCCCCCGCCCGAGCCAGTGCTGGAGCAGTGGCGCTATAGCCACGAAAGTGACTGGCAGTGGGCTCTGCGGCGCAGCTTCATCTGTCGCCACCTGCACAGCTATCCCGGGGCTGCCCTGGACCAGCTCCTCGCGCTCTCCGCCGCCTGGACCAACCACGTTTTCCTGGGCTGCAGGTGAGGAGAGTGTGAGGGTCGGCTTAGGGACCCGGTAGGGGTCTCGGGGATGGGATTCGGGACAGAGACGGGGGCAGGGTACGGACGAGGGCTTAGAGGCTGGGTATCTGGAGGTGCTGGAGGACACCAGAGGGTTCAGTACTGGTCTGGGGGATCGGCCGAGCGAGGTGGTGGAGGATGACATAAGAGCCAGAAGAAGGGTGCGGGGATCGCGGGAGCAGCTCCTCCACGACCGGGGATGGAGATGAAGCAGCAGCTGGAAGGGGATTGTTGAGGGGTGGTCATTGTGGCGGTGGTTTTGGAGGGCGTGGGAAATGACGAAGAGCAGAATCTCAGACCTGCGTAGGACCTTGCAAGGATGCAGTATCTGCAGAGATACTCGACAGTAGGGGCTTCGAGGGTCTGCGGGCGGAGTGGGGGGGGGGGGCGACGAAGGGAACCCTGCTAGTCTCCTCCTGACCACTCCCTCTCTCCATCCCCATTAAATAAAACAGCACCAGCACCCCCCGGCGGGGTTTTACTGTCTTCTCCTGGGGAAGCGGTTTGTATGAGGTCTCTCAGCCGCAGGGTCCGCCTTGCTTGTGGATTTGCGCATAATGTGTCTGGACGCAGACAAAGAGATGGATATATTTTACTCTAAAAATGGATTGCTCTCCTTTCACCATAAATGTGATCAGGAGAATTAATATTTGGCCTCTGGGTGAGCCTTTAGGGGTGTGTGCGTGTGTGCGCGCGTGTGTACCCCCCCTTTCCTAGAACCTGGTGCGTCTTCTGAACAGGCCTCTTGAAGAGCTCTTTGCAATTCAATGGAGACTGCAGTATGGTTCCAGCGCATTTTTTTAAAAAACGGACTACTTGGACCTCTGTCCTTCTGCACCCCCAAATCGGTCCTAGACTAATCATTCCTTTGAAAGACTAGACGCTTCTTTTTTTTGGACACTTCTGCCTCGCAGTTAATTTTTTATTAGGAAGGATGAGAAATTCTGGAAAATGATCAGATCAAATTCAGTCAGTTCAGTTCTAGGAATGACCATAACAGATACAGAAAAATAGTATTGTCCACATCTACCAGTAATTGTTGAACACAGCATCTAGTGTATACTCTGTTTTCCTCTGATCACCAAAACTTATTTTTTCCTATTTTCTCTAGGTTAGTATAATTTCTGTCTCCAGAGACAATGATTATTTTACTGGAGGAACTGGTTACAACTGGGGAAGCCTCAGTTATTAATCAATTTGGATAAATCTAATTGACCTTCACACAACAATATTGTTTTTGCAGTTGAAAAAGTACCTTTATTCTATAATCATACATCTCCTTAATATCACAGAAGGCCGTGGGAAATCTGAATCCTGAAAAAAATTTACATGGGGGAGAATAGCTATCCTTTGTGTTAACAATAAATCTTACCTTCCCACAAGAACGTAAGCTCTTTTGGGAAAGAGGTTTTTGTTCTCTTGTTCACACTTTATCCTCAGTGCCTAGAACAGTGTCTTCTGCACGATGGCCACTCAATAAATATGTATGGGATAACAGATGAATATAGCTTTATAATGTACAAAATATTTTATTTATGTATCTCTCTTAATACAACAACCTTGGGAATTAGGTGGTATCTCATTTTTACAGCTAAATCAACGGAGGACAAGAAGTTAAGTGACTTTGCCAAGGTCCCACAGTTGGGACTAGAACTCAGGTCTTCTAGTGCTCTTTCCACTGAGACACGGCTGCTGTATTTGGGAAGGATGGACCAGGAGTGAAAGCAAGTAACTGACACAAACCACATCATTATTATATCGCAGGATTTCATTCCAAGAACAACAGCCCTTTATATAACCAGGGCATTAACCAGCACAAAGCAGGCCAATGGTAGTTGGTGTTAAAAGCTTAAGCATCCAAGACATTTTGTGTGTGTGTGCCCTCGCCCAAGCACATCTGGGTGTGGGGTGGGTGTGTAACAAGATGAATGAACATATATATGTACACAGACATACATTCCATGCCACATTTTAGTTAGGTCAGTTTTGTCACTACAAGAATTGCCATAACATTATCAAATAGCTTAACTGAAGAATGTTTACATTGTATCTGATAACATAGATACAGGAGAAAGGGAAGGGGCAACAAAGAATCTTGGAAGCCAGGGACCACGGGCAGTGTTCCATGTTAGGCTTCATCCAGCTGTCAGCTTTGGGGTGGGGGGGAGGGTAAATCTACATTCCAGTCCTTCTTAAGTTTGATGTTGGCAGAGCTCATTTTCTGGTCTGTTCTTCTATGACAGAAGATTGTTCTCTCAAGGGAACTGCAGAATACATGGTGTAGCAGCCTATTTTAAATTTAACTGTTGCTTTGTGGTTCATCCCTTGACTTTGGGAACAGGTTGTAAACAGTAGCACTCCCCCCTCCCCCAATGAAGGGCTTTCTGTGTTCCCTTTTAGTTAGGGCCAAAGTAAGTCCTAGGTCAGGGGTATCTTTGAAAACTCCTTCATCATAAGGCCAAGACAGGAGGCGCTCACACGTTTAGGGAGGCAAGCTGTGTTTCATTTCTTTTGGTGATAGTGGTGATTTTCGTGGTACAAGCTTGACTATCTTGATTCTGCGGCAGTGGTTCTCAAACTTATGCGAGCATCACAGTCAGCTGTCGGGCTTGTTGAAACACAGATTGCTGGGGCCCCAGCCCAGGCTTTCTGATTTAGTAGGTCTGAAGCAGGACCCCTGAATCTGCATTTTTAACAAGTTCCCAGGTGATACTGATGATCAGGTGATGCTGGTCCGGTGATTACACCATGAGAACCACTGCTTTATAGGATAAAATAAAGCAGTGCTTTTTTTTTCTGCTTTTTGATCATTTTTTCCCCTCATGGTCTAGGCAACCAGGAAGCTCAAATAGCTGAAATTCTTTCTCTTCACTGTTTTGTCTGTTTCATAAAAGTAAACAACCTGTCAAAAGATTTTTTCCTGCAAGCAATTTCTAAGATATGTCTTGTGGCAAATGAAAGGTTAATGCAGGTAGGTGGGGAGATGGGGTAACTGGATGGTGGGCGTGAAGGAGGGCACTTGATGGAATGAGCACTGGGTGTTATGGGCAACTGATGAATCACTACATTCTATCCCTGAAACAAACAAAAAAAAGGTGCAGTCTTCTAAGCAACTGTATCTATAGCACTCATGTAATTGTTCCTAGGAATGTCTGGGAACCATACAATTTTTACTTAAAAACTGTAGATAATGTATCTATCCTTAATAAAGCAGAATGTTTGGTTAACTGGAGCATTCAGGTTTTTGGTGGTTCTTCATCAATAGGATTAGAAGCAGAATCCTGGCCTATTGATTTTTGATGAGATATTTATAGGAAAAATGTATCTTAAAATGAAACCAGGTTTGCTGCCTTGATTATTGTCTCTTCCTTGTTGCTGTGAGACTGATTTTTGGAAGGCAGGTGCCAGTTGAGCTTGTGTTGTGAACCTAACTTTGCACATAGGTGGCCCTCATCTAAAGAAACGGGAGTGGGGGCTTTCAAAAGATTTATCAATAATCTCACTGTGGGTTATTCCCTTATGATGTTAAGAGTCTTATTGATAGTTTTGAATAAATAATTTTATACTCAGAAATTCTGATCTTTGTTTAGTTTTCAAACCTCAGCTGTTCTTTGGACCTAGAAGAACAGTTGAATAAATTTTTTAAAAATTGGGGAGCATTACTACATATTTGTTAAATTTCAGGTGCATTGTAGATCATAAGTATGCACCTGTCTTTTTCCAAGAATGTAAGATTCATGAAGTCACATGTCTTTGTCCATTATAAATCATCTTTATGTATGCCAGGCATGGTGGGACAGTTGAATAGTATCCTGATTTCCAAAAGCTTGGTACAAAATAAGCTATCTTTGAAAACCCTAAAGACCTGCTGAGGTTTTCTTGGTTTTGTTTTTTTAAGCATTTATGATCAAATGGGTAAATTAACAGACTTTTAAATATATAATATGCATGCATCTGAAAATTACTGTATTAGATTTGCCTTAATGATACTTTGTATCATGGTCTCTCCATAAGGTAAAATATTATGTAGCCATTAAAACTCATGTGGTAATGACATAGAAAAAACCCTATGATCTCATAAATTAAAAACAACCCCCCACCCTACCAGAATGCAGATCAACATAGATGATCTGTAGGAGATATGGAGGGGAGGCGGCGATATGGAAAGCGTAGGGAAAGAAAAGAAAGTAAACTCCAGATGTTAATGAGGTTATCAGTGGTTGGGTTTGTAGGTGCTTTTCTTGGTGGGTTCTCTAAAATTTCTGGAGGAAAGGTGATATTTCATTTTTTTAAAGATTTATTTGTTTATTTAAGAGAGAGCAGGAGTGGGGGCAAAGAGAGAGAGAGAAGAGAGAGAAAATCTCAATCTGACTCAGCGCTGAGCACAGAGCCTGAGGCAGGGCTCAATCTCACGACCCTGAGATCAGGGCCTTGGCTGAAATCAAGAGTCAGATGCTTAAGCACTTAACCAGCCGCACCACCCAGGCACCCCTTATAGCAGATTTCAAAGTAACGCCTTTATGGGCTCCTGGGTGGCGCAGTCGGTTAAGCGAGCGACTCTTGATTTTAGCCCGTCCTCATCTGAGGGTCTTGAGATCCAGCGCTGCCTCAGCCTCTGTGCTCAGAATGGAGTCAGCCTGGGATTTTCTCTCCCTCTCCCAGCTGGTGCGCTCCCTCTCTTTCTCTAAAATAAACAGATCTTTTAAAAATAAGTAAATCTACTATGAAAAAATACATAATGGAAACTGGTGCGCTCTCTCTCTTTCTGTAAAATAAATAAGCAGATCTTTTAAAAATAAGTAAATCTACTATGAAAAAACACATAATGGAAACTGGTGCGCTCTCTCTCTTTCTGTAAAATAAATAAGCAGATCTTTTAAAAATAAGTAAATCTACTATGAAAAAACACATAATGGAAGCCAGTAATGGAAGTTTAACTGGCTTGGCTTATTTAAAATTTGTGGAACCACTTCTTTGTTCTTGGATAGCTATTCTCTGAAGAATTTTAGAAATGGGAATAAAATAAAATAAGATCTAGTGGTCTTATTGAAGACTCTAGATTAATTTTTGCATTGTTCTCTGAATAGTCAAGAGTCAGGTACTAAATAGTCTTTTCCATTATTGTTGAGCTGGTTGGGTTTCCTCAGTATTATGACTTCCTAATAAAGGACTGAGAAGCAGACTGTGTTCACAGCCTACGCAAAGGTTTATTTTTATAGCCCATGGGTGACATTGAATTTTGTGGCAGATGTAATGAATAGGGAACAGGAAGTAGGTATATAATCATTACTACTTCTGGAAGAAGCCTGAGAGAAAAGTGAATGGAATGAGCCCCAAATGCATCATTTGTGCGGCTGTATGTCTGACATACATGGCGTTTACAGTTGTACACTGTATTTGCGATCAGGCTGGAGTGGAAGTCTGGAGAATTTTGACTGGAACTCACGGTGAGTGGCTTGAGTGTAGTACAATTCAGGTAGCAAAAGTGGCATCACCAGTTCAACATTTATAGACTTTCATTTTCATAATCTTGTTTTCATCCTGTACCTTGGAATTTGGACTCCCAAGTCCGAATGGAAGTGATACATAGAAAGCACAGTGTTTTAGGCTCTACTTTCTTTTTCTTTTTTTTTTTGGCTATATAAGAATAAATGAAAATAAAATTACTCTTGGCATTTAAATACTGATGTTAGCAGCAGCAGTAGGAGCAATTATCAGTGGGAAGTGCGGGTTAAAACAAGCTAGCTTGTGCTGATCTCCGTGAAGCCCACCATGTCCTGACTTCTCCAGCATTGCAAGGAAAGATGTCTGCGGGGTGTGGAACCGGTCAGGCCAAAAGTGGAAGATGTTACCCTCCTTCAGGTTCAGAACCTATTCATGTCAAGGCGTGATAGTTACTCATATTCAGAACTTTCTTCCCAAATGCCGCCAGGCATCTCTTTTTTGATCATAGGCCAGGAAGGGCTCTCAAGGGAGGAAGGATGAGTAGGTCCCCATGATAACCAGGACTTTACTTGAGCTTCTATGTTTGTTTCTCTGCAGTTACAGGATATTCTGTCAAGCAGCCAATCTATAAGGAAGCCTTTTAAATATTGTATATCTCAAAGCTATTTATTGTGGAAAAAAATCAAACACAAATGTTAAAGAGTTTAGTGGACCTCCATGTCTCCTCATTCAGGAGTGTCAACAGTTTGTGTCATGCTGCCCTTCTCATGTCTTCGGTTGTGCCCCCAGTTTTTCTTGTGCGAGGTAGTCTGGAGTATATTAAAGAAAATCTTGACATCATTTCCCCTGCGAATACTTCAGTATGTATCTGTTCTGGACAAGAGTTTTTATTTTTATTTTTATTTTTTTAATGGGAGGAGGGGCAGAGGGAGAGAAAGAGAATCTTAAGCAGGCCCCGCTGAGCATTGAGCCCATCACCGGGCTCTGTCTCACAACCCTGAGACCATGACCTGAGCCAAAATCAGGAGTCGGATGATTAACCAACACAGCCACCCAGGTGCCTCACAGGTAAGAATTTTTACAAATAGAGTCCTGATAGGGGTGCCTGGGTGATCTCAGCTCAGAGCTCAGGTCTTGATCTCAGGGTTGTGGGTTCAACCCCCATGTTGGGCTCCGTGCTGGGTGTGGAGCCTACTTTAAAAATAGGGCACCTGGGGGCGCCTGGGTGGCTCAGTGGGTTAAGCCTCTGCCTTCGGCTCAGGTCATGATCTCAGGGTCCTGGGATCGAGCCCCACATCAGGCTTTCTGCTCAGCAGGGAGCCTGCTTCCTCCTCTCTCTCTGCCTGCCTCTCTGCCTACTTGTGATCTCTGTCTGTCAAAAATAAATAAACTCTTAAAAAAAAATAGGGCACCTGGGTGGCTCAGTCGTTAAGCATCTACCTTTGGCTCGGGTCATGATCCTAGGGTCATGGGATGGAGCCCTACATTGGGCTCCCTGCTCTGCGGGAAGCCTGCTTCTCCCTCTCCCACTTCCCCTGCTTGTGTTCCCTCTCTCGCTGTGTCTCTCTCTGTCAAATAAAATATTTTAAAAACTAGAGTCATAATACCATTATTTACACTCAACAAAATTAACAGTAATTTCTTAAAACCCATGTTCAGTTTTCCCCATTGTCTCAAAGTGTATTTTTTTCAATTTTATTTTTAAGTAATCTCTTATACCCAACATGGGGCTCAAACTCACAACTCTGAGATCGAGAGTCACATGCTGTACGGACTGAGCCAGCCAGCGCCCCTCATTTGTATTTTGGTTTGATTCATGATCCATACCAGGTCCATGCATTGTATTTGGTTCCTCTGTCTCCTTTAATCTATAACCACATTCCCCTATCTGTTTATTTTCATGCTGTTGATTTGACGAAGAAACTGGATTGTCACATAGTGTTTCCTTCACTGGCTATGTTCTTACGGTGATGTTTAACATATTTCTGGGCGTGAAGGACTTGCTTAGGTTCAGGTTCAGTTATTTGAAGGACAATACTTTATAGATAGTGCGTTATATTTCCTGTCATATCATATAAGGGACACGTGTCTGCTTGTCTCATTTTTTTAGTGATATTAAGATAATAAAGTTCCCATCAACTTTTTAATTTTTATTTTATTTCTTTAAAAGATTTTATTTACTTATTTGACACAGACAGATCAGAAGTAGGCAGAGAGGGAGAAACAGGGTCCCCACTGAGCAGAGAGCCCGATGCAGGGCTCGATCCCAGGACCCTGAGACCATGACCTGAGCCGAAGGCAGAGGCTTAACCCTCTGAGCCACCCAGGCGCCCCCCCATCAACTTTTTTTAATCAAAATTTTTATTGAGATAATTATAGATTCACATGCAGTTGTAGGAAATACTACAAAGAGATGCCCTGCATTCTTTACCCATTTCCCCCAGTGATAACGTTTTGCAGAATTATTGTGTAATATCAAAACTATGACAGTGATATTGTTAACAATCCACTGATTTTATGCAGTCTCCCAGTTTTACTAGTACTTGTGTGTGTGTGTGTGTGTGTGTGTGTGTGTGTGTGCATGTGTGTTTGGTTGAAACAATATTGCATGTGGAGGTTTGTGTATCCACTGCCACAGTCAAGATATTGAATAGTTCCAGTACTTCAAGGATCCTTCACATCACGCTTTTATAACCACATCCGGGATGCCTGGGTGGCCCAGTCAGTTAAGCATCTGCCTCTGGCTCAGGTCATGATCCCAGGGTCCTGGGATCGAGCTCTGCATCAGGCTCCTTGCTCAACAGGGAGCCTGCTTCTCCCTCTGCTGCCACTCCCCCTGCTGTGTGCACGTGCTCTCTTTCTCTCTGACAGATAAATAAAATCTTTAAAAACAAATCACATCCAGGGACGCCTGGGTGGCTCAGTTGGTTAAGCGACTGCCTTCGGCTCAGGTCATGATCCCAGCGTCCTGGGATCGAGTCCCACATCGGGCTCCTTGCTCGGCGGGGGGCCTGCTTCTCCCTCTGCCTCTGCTGCCACTCTGTCTGCCTGTGCTCGCTCTCTCTGACAAATAAATAAAAATCTTAAAAAACAAAACAAAACAAATCACATCCATTTCCTTCCCACTCCCCATGGTATTGTGTGTATCAGTAGTTACCTCCTTCGTACTGCTGAGTAGTGTTCTGAGGGGCGCGCGCACCAGTTTGACCATCTGCCTGTTGATGGACTTCTGAGCTGATTGCAGTTTTTGGCGGTTACAAGTAAAACTGCTGTGAGCGTTCATGTACAGGTTTTTGTGTGAATGTAAGTTTTGATTTCTCTGAGATAAATGGCCCAAAAAAGGGGTCATTGCTAGGTCATGTAGTAATTGCATGTTTAATTTTATAAGACACTTCCAAGTTGTTTTCCAGAGTGGCCGTACCATTCTGCATTCCCTCCAGCAGTCGATGAATGGTCCAGTTCCTCTATGGCCTTGCCAGCATTTGATGCTGTCACTCTTTTTTACTTTAGCCATTCTGAGGGTGCATAGTGATACCTCACTGTGGTTTTAAATGACGTCTCTCTCTGGTTAATGATGTTGACCATCTTTTCATGTGCTTATTTGCAATATATGTGTCGTCTTTGGTTAAATGATTTGGTTAAATGATTTTGGTTAAATGATTAACAGATTTGGTTAAATCTGTTCATATCTTTTTGTTCATACACACACACATACATATATATAGTTGCATTTTGAGAGATTGTTATACTGGATACTAGTTTTTGTGGGTTTTTTTGGGGGGGCGGGTCAGGTGTTTGGTTTGTAAATACCTCTCCCAGTCTGTAGCTTGTCTTTTGTCCTCTCACAGGGGCTTTGAGAGCAAAAGTTTTTAATTTTGATGAAGTCCATTTTATCAGTTTTTCCTTTTATGGATCTTGCTTTTGGTGTCAAGTATGAGAACTGTTGGCCTAGTCCTAGATTCTGAAGATTTTCTCCTATGGTTTTTTTTTTTTTTTTAAGATTTTATTTATTTATTTATTTATTTGACAGCAATCAAAGTAGGCAGAGAGGCAGGCAGAGAGAGGGGGGATGCAGGCTCCCCGCAGAGCAGAGAGCCCTATGTGGGACTCAATCCTAGGACCCTGAGATTATGACCTGAGCCGAAGGCAGAGGCTTTAACCCACTGAGCCACCCAGGCGCCCTGTTTTCTTTTTAAAAAATAATTAGTTTTACATTTTACATTTAGGTCTGTGACACATTTTCAATGAATTTGGGGATGAGAAGTGAGGTTGGGGTTCGTTGCCCACTTACTCCAGCACCATTTACTGAAAAGCATGGCCTCCTCTATTGAGTTTGCTTTTGCGACTTGAACATGTTTCTGGGGGTCTCTTTCTGGGTTCTTCCCCATCAGCTTTTCACCTCATAGGCCTAGCGGCCACCGATGTTAATTATTTTATGATGGGTTGCAGAATGGCAGTAGTCTATCGTTCCTCCAGTTACTAGCTGGAATGCTTCCATAAAAGAGCTTTTTCTCATCGACTCTTAGTTACTCTGATGTACAATTTGTACAGAAAAATACCAGATAAATGCTTGCTTTCTTCCTTTAATATTACCTGTTTGGGGAGTAATGACTTGATTCCCTGCCGTCTTCCAAAGGTGACCAGTAATGAGTTTGTAGGTAGCATTGTAAACTAACAGATTGTTAGTTTATTTGTTGTGTCTGAATCCACTGCGGGTCGTTATTCTCACTGCTTCTCTGGTTGGCTCACTTTGCCGGTAGGAATGTGTTCACATTGGCTTTTGAGTCCATTTGACACAACTCCTGAGGCCTTTCACAGCTTCCTTGTTTCCAGGCACGGGAATATCTCCCAGGTTCATCTTGTACATTTCCTCCCCCAGACTTGGAATCAGCCATTTCTATAAGGACCCTGATTCTTTTTTATGGGAAATGGTAAAGACCACAGTCTGGATGTCAACATCCCAGCCACTCTTAACACTCTGAGTACCTCTGTAAATACACAGGTGCAGTTATTTACACATGATATACATATATGATAGAGAGAAGTCATGAGTTGATATGGACGCTTTTAAATCAAATTAAAAGATCTTCCTTTAAATATCTTGCTTTTATGTTCCTATGTCTTCTAATGATAGTAAGATAGATAAATTTTGATAGGTAAATATTAGAGGACACATTCTTCAGTTTAAGAGCTAAGATAATCTGTTGACATAGTCCTGTGGGAGCAATTACAAGATGAGCTCATGTAGAAGCTTTTTAAAAACTGCATTCGTACCTGTTTTAACTATAGATTCTATTAATTTAAATAGGTACAGCCCACGCCTGATGGAAAAAATTCTCCAAATGGCTGAAGGTATTGATATTGGGGAGATGCCGTCATATGATCTGATGCTATCCAAACCTTCCAAAGGTCAAAAACGTCACCTCTCGGCATGTGACGGTGAGTATACTTGTTTCTGGAAGGTGGGGTTTGAAGAAACAACATGGCTTTTTAAAAAAATGGTATGAGTGTGGTATATGGTCTTCAGTAACATTGGGAACATTGGATCTTACACAAATGTGAAAGAGTTTTAACTTAGTTATGTACAGTTTTGTTTTGAGGATGCTGAAAGGAACTGAAAACTAAGAATACTGATTCAAATGATAACGCTGTCTGTAAAGTCCATGCCATGGAACCTCCCTCTAAGCAGAACAACCTTATACTCTGATCATTTGAACATCTAAGTAACTAAATGCTCTTGGATGGGCCCAAGACAGACCAGCTTTCTACTGAGCAGTGGTGTCGGGAGGAAGCTCCAGTGTCTGGTCTAGCCTCCACAGAGAGTCCTTCCACAGCGTTCAGTTCGCTGTCCCGCATAAATCACTGGTCTCCAGCTGCTGTTGGTTCTAGAAATAAAATAGACCACACCACCCTTTTGTGCAGAATGGGTCAGAACTAAGATTTTGAAGCTGAAAACCCTTTGGGATCTTTTGATTATTATTTTTTATTTGATTTTTAGCCACAAGCACATAAAGAACTGTGACAGAGTTACGTCTGCTGCCAAAGAGAGAGGCTGTGTACACGCCTCGGCCGCCACCTCTTTTGCGCTAGGGCCGTCTCTTCTGCTCGCAGTTTTTTATGAAGGGCGCTCTCCGGCACAGGTGGGGTGAGATTATCCTGGAACAACCTGTTAGCCAGTGCACTTCACCTGTGCTTTACCTTGTTAGATACAGAAGCACCGACCAGTCATGTGTGGTGGTGACCTGCATATCTGATTCGGTGGCGTATTTTCTGTCAACTTTCTTCCCTTAACACGTGGGACAGGCAACATCCCTTCTTCTGCCAGAATCCTACGTTGATATTTGAGTCCCTTCCCCTAAGTACCCTGAAGTTTTTGTGATGGGAAGTGTCTTGTACCAACAGTGCAATTTGCAAATGACACAGTTGGTACTGTCTTGCTGTTTGCTTCTTTTGAAATACTCCCTTTTTAATGAATTGTAAATTTCACTCGTTCTATAGGTCAAAATCCTCCTAAAAAGCAAGCCGGTTCCAAATTGCATGCGAGACCTCGTTTTGAGCCTGTGCATTTTGTAGCTAGTAGTTCAAAGGATGAGAGACAGGAAGATCCCTATGGCCCTCAAACAAAAGAGGTAAATGAACAAACACATTTTGCCGGCATGCCAAGAGACATCTACCAAGATTATACTCAAGACTCTTTCAGTGTGCAAGACGGGAATTCTCAGTATTGTGATTCATCAGGATTTATTTTCACAAAAGAGCAGCCCGTAACAGCCAACATGTATTTTGACAGCGGGAACCCCGCCCCAAGCAGCACGTCGCAGCCGGCAAACCCTCAGTTGGGCCCTGAGCCTTCCCCGTCACAGACATTTCCTGAGTCGGTGGTAGCCGAGAAGCAGTACTTTATTGAAAAATTGACAGCTACTATCTGGAAGAACCTTTCGAACCCGGAGATGACTTCCGGCTCTGATAAAATCAATTATACCTATATGTTAACTCGGTGTATTCAGGCATGTAAGACAAATCCCGAGTACATATACGCTCCTTTAAAAGAGATCCCTCCTGCTGACATCCCCAAAAATAAAAAACTTCTAACAGACGGTTATGCGTGTGAAGTCAGATGCCAAAATATCTACTTAACCACGGGTTACGCCGGCAGCAAGAATGGGTCCAGGGATCGAGCTACTGAGCTAGCTGTGAAACTCCTGCAGAAGCGTATTGAAGTCCGAGTCGTCCGGCGGAAGTTCAAGCACACGGTCGGGGAGGACCTTGTGGTGTGTCAGGTCGGCATGCCCACCCACGACTTTCCTCCGGCCCTGAAGCCGCCGGAGGAGCTGGTGGTGCTCGCTAAAGACGCCTCCGGACAGCCGATTTTTAACGCTTCCGCCAAACACTGGACCAATTTTGTCCTTACCGAAAACGCAAACGACGCCATCGGCATCCTCAACAATTCGGCCTCGTACAACAAGATGTCAGTCGAGTACAAGTACGAGATGATGCCAAACCGCACGTGGCGCTGCCGTGTGTTTCTGCAGGACCACTGCTTAGCTGAAGGTTACGGAACCAAAAAAACAAGTAAACACGCGGCTGCTGATGAGGCCTTGAAAATCCTCCAGAAAACACAGCCCACCTACCCCTCGGTCAAAAGTTCACAGTGCCAGACAGGCTCTTCACCCAGGGGATCTGGAAAGAAGAAAGATATAAAGGATCTGGTAGTTTACGAGAATTCTTCAAATCCAGTGTGCACCCTGAACGACACGGCCCAGTTCAACCGCATGACGGTCGAGTACGTCTACGAAAGAATGACCGGCCTCCGGTGGAAATGCAAGGTGATCCTCGAGAGTGAAGTGATCGCGGAAGCCGTCGGGGTGAAGAAAACGGTCAAATACGAAGCTGCGGGGGAAGCTGTGAAGACGCTTAAGAAGACCCAGCCGACCGTCATCAACAATTTGAAGAAGGGGGCTATCGAAGATGTGATTTCCAGAAATGAAATCCAGGGCCGCTCAGCGGAGGAGGCTTACAAACAACAGATCAAAGAAGACAACATAGGAAACCAGCTGCTGAGAAAGATGGGCTGGACGGGCGGTGGTTTAGGTAAATCCGGCGAGGGCATTCGGGAGCCCATCTCTGTCAAAGAGCAGCATAAGCGAGAAGGGCTCGGTCTTGACGTGGAGAGGGTGAACAAAATCGCCAAGAGAGATATTGAACAGATCATCCGCAACTACGCCCGCTCCGAGAGCCACACGGATTTGACTTTCTCCACGGAGTTGACTAACGACGAGCGGAAGCAGATACACCAGATTGCCCAGAAGTACGGCCTTAAGAGTAAGTCGCATGGGGTCGGCCACGATAGGTACCTGGTGGTAGGAAGAAAAAGACGGAAGGAAGACCTGCTAGATCAGCTCAAACAGGAAGGCCAAGTGGGGCATTACGAGCTCGTGATGCCTCAAGCCAATTGAGCTCTTAACTAATTTATTTTGTAAACGCCCAAGGAGGCAGATTTGTGAATTAAAGAAATGCCACATGTCCTGGTTGCAGAGTACATTCATTCTTAAGATGTTTCACCTTGTTCATTTCCTATAGTGCTCTATTAGCTATCGGAACCTGAAGAATTCTGTCCGCCCGTATTAGCTTCGGTCCCGCAGATGATATTGTGCAGTTACTGTTTGTGTCTTTCATATTGCTGTGTCCCTCCGATTTTAGTAGTTTGTACAAAGCAAGAACACGTATCGCAGTGGAATTTCACCCCGAGAAGGAAATTCCCATTTTAAAGGGCGTGGCACCGCAGCCTGCGGCAGTAGTGACGTTGACCATCATGACGGTCAAACTCCAGTCTGAACTTCAGACTTCCTGAAGACGCCGGGTCGTTTTGTATTACTATTTTCATCTTTGTGTGAAGCCAGTTCAAGAATGTTTAACGGTAAATTGTGCTGTACGTGTAAATGTCGTTCCCGACTAAATGATGTAAAACTTTCTTAAAGTAATTTTAGTGTTCATTTATTTATGACTTCTACCATGTGGTTTCCAGAATATTGGAAGTGATTTACTGTTACCTTGTGGTATATGAGTTTTAACAAATCCTAGTCTTTATGCCAAGAGAGCACTACTTGAGAGAGTCGTTGAGAAGTTTCACAAACTTTGACCCAACCCGAAGGAAGGAAGCTGGAGCTGTTTGTTCTTGGGGCCTCGCAGCGGGCCTCGCAGCAACTCCGCGTCACAGCCGTCCCGCCGCCCGGGCGTGCGGCACAGCCCGGGTGGCCGCGGCCGTGGCAGGACCGGGTGAAAGACCGCAGACACACTGGTGCTTGGACGAAAAGGTCAGTCGGCCGGTCCCTCTCTCACACAGCTTATTAAGCCCCAAAAGCCAACTTTGTAACATATTTAAAACTGCTATTTTCGCTTATTTCTGGAATGTAAAAAAAAAATGTATAAAAAAGAACTAGTGTATGCTTCCTGAATAAAAAGGAGCTGATGTTGATCAAAATGGCAGCGCGCTTATGTTGGGCAGCAGCCTAGGAGCCACACTTTGGGTTATCAGGAGGCGGGAAGTGGCGTTTGCACAAAATGTTTCAACACCAGAGCACACGTGGGTGAACGTAATGACTTAGCCGAGATGAACAGCTGGTTGGTCACCCGTCACTTTCCTGTGGACCGACATGCCGGCCGCAACCAGACCTCCGGCTGTGTCCTTTTATGTGATTTTGGTCTTGTAGCTCCGATAAATCAAGTGTCACTTTTCAGAGATGAATAGTAATACCGAGAGTTAAACACGCCAGTGAAATGATAGAACAATTGGGTGGTTCACAGTGTCTGGAAACATTTAGCACCATACTTGACATGTAATTGGCCCACAATATACAGTAATTTCCTTTCTCCTCTCATATTTTGGAATGAAAAAGCTGCCCATTGTAGTTAAATCAGTAGTTTAAAAAATAAAAAGGGATTGGCTTTTATACCTGGATCTCTAGGTTTTAGTCATCCACAGCTATTAAAACTGTGTGACACTTGCTTTTTACTAACTCCCTTTCTCTTACAGTGTGTGGCCTTTCCCAATGTGGGTAGGAAGAGAAATGAGGTGTGCACTTTATTTGGGCACTTATTGTTTAACAATGGCAAAGGGAACATAAGCTAAGATGTTTATAGATTTTATAGGATTTGTTTTTTAAACCTACAGGGCTCATGCCAGCCTGGAGAAGCGGTGGCTCAATTAGCAAGTTAGAAAAGCCAGCCTTAGTTCTCTTGAGTAAGAGTGGCTTTGCAGATCAAGGGGAGCCGAGGGCGGTGGTGGGGGGGGTGAAAACTCATTTCTCCCTTTACATTTCTTTTCTCTTCCCAAAATGGTTGGACAGGGGAAGGGCTGTGGGGAGTAGGGACATAAATTTGGTTTTCTTAGCTAAATTTAACAGAACAATATTAACGTAGTAAGAGGGCTCCCAAATAATTGGGCCAAATATACATTTGGTTCTGGGTTTGAGGGTCCAGATTTGCTGACTTTTTTTTTTTTTTTAAGATTTTGTTTGACAGAGATCACAAGTAGGCAGAGAGGCAGGCAGAGAGAGAGGAGGAAACAGGCTCCTGGCCAAGCAGAGAGTCCAATGTGGGGCTTGATCCCAGAACCCTGGAATCATGACCTGAGCCAAAGGCAGAGGCTTTAACCCACTGAGCCACCCCGGCGCCCTTGTTGACTTCTTAGATCAGCTTTGGTATTCATGTGGAATTAGGTTGAAGTCACTTAACTCTGCTTGACAATAAAATACATTGAGAATGAGCTGCTGACAACCTTGCTGTCCTGTTTTGTCCCCATTCTGTTCCCCATTCTCTTGGCTCCTCTATTTTCCTTTCCTTCTAAAGAGCAGTCATTTGTAACTCAGTAACTTTGCTGTAAAACCACAGATAAATGAACTGCTTCAAGTTTTATTTGAACTAAATAAGTTATACCAAAGAAGTAACTCTTTCAGTTACATATATAGCCTCGAGTCTCACAGATCTACTTTTTAGATTTTTTTTTTCCTCTCCTTTGATTGCAAAATGAATGGGAATTTCATGCATTCTTTTGGGAAACTTTTTTTTTTTAAAGTAGGATACAGTGCATTGACTTTGCTGTGAGCCCTGAAGCTGGAGATGGGTCTTAAATAAAGGACTTTTGATTATAACTTGATTACAATCCTCATGGTTCTCTCTCATGCCACCTTCCCCATATCAGAAGGGGCAGAATTGAAGACTCAGGTTCCAATCAGACTGCCATTTGTAAGGGGACCTTACAAATCTGTTTTAACCTTACTGTTCTAATTATATGCGGGCAGCCTGTGGCATTTGTTAAAACAAACAAACATTGTAAAGAAAAAAAGGCAAATTAGCATTAAATGTTTGGTTTGTGTAGTGCCTTTGACCGTGGACATGATGCTTTTAGAGATCAGCTGTTGTAAAGGATACATGGATAATCCAATGGAAAAGATGGTGTTTCTCAGGAGGCGTGTAAAAAGCAAAAATTAAATCTGCCCGTTATGGATCTCACCTTAATTTTTTAAAGTGTGACTAATAGTGTCACTATTTAAGGTACCCAGCCACAGTAGGATGAAAAAGTTAAGGTAAAATAATCTACCAAATAAAGACCAATTTAATGTGGTTCTACTCTGAAGCAGAAATGGACTTAAGGGAAAGTGTGAAGCACATTTAAGGTTGATGCTCCTAGGTGGGGTCAACCAGTACGTGCATTGAACGAACTCTGCCACACTGGGGTTCCTTTAGGGGCCATGTCTTAAAGGATGAATATAGTACATACCTCATGAAGAATGCACAGAGGGAGAGGGAGAAGCAGACTCCCCACTGAGCAGAGAGCCCGATGTGGGGCTCCATCCCAGGAACTGGAGATCATGACCTGAGCTCCCCAGGTGCCCCATATAAAGACTTAGTTTAATTTCATTTAGCCCCCTACCCTACAGTCTACAGTCACTGTTCCTGGCTCTTTAAAATGAGACCAGTTCTTCCCCAGAAGAAAGCAATTTTGTTGAAACAAGATTGAGGATACCTGTACTCCCAAACTGGGGAGTTAAAAATGCCATTTTATAATAGTTTGGTACTATTTGCTTTTAAGCTAGGGCTTCTTAAAAAATTTTTTTTAAAGATATTATTTGACAGAGAGAGATCACAAGTAGAGAGAGATGGGGGAGAAGCAGGATCCCTGCTGAGCAGAGAGCCCGACGCAGGACTCGATCCCAGGACCCTGAGATCATGACCCAAGCTGAAGGCAGAGGCTCAACCCACTGAGCCACCCAGGCGCCCCAAGCTAGGGCTTTTAAAGAGGTGGAATGTCAGGATCAACAAGGCAGATCTTGGTCCCTGGGGGCACTGGTAAATACCCAGGTTTGTCTATCTCCCCTCTTCCCAACACACACTTGATTGACCATACTATGTGCTGAGGGAACTTTGTTCTATTTAACAGTTTTACATTCTTGTTAAAACGTTAAAAAAAGAACAAAGCATTAACACTTATGACAAGAAAGAAGGTCCCCTCCAACAGTATCAACTCTTTTTCCTCTCCCAGCGTATTTTTCTTTTACCATGTTTATTTCAAGGGGGAAAGTGAGTAGATATGAGATTCCAGTAAGTTAATACTAAAAGTTCATAGTGAGCTAAAATATAATTATACCTTGACTACAAAATTTTAAGGTTATTTTTATTTACAAGTTTTGAAAAATGTACATTTTTTACATGGGTTACTTGTGCAAAAGTTAGATTTAGAAGAGTGACAAATGCACAAAAGGTGACAATGGAACATTAGACAAAACATGTACAAGCTTTGTCCCACACTGCTACTTAAAGGTACTGTCTATCTAAAGTATAAATAGCCAAAGAAAGATCACAAACGTGACTTCGAGGTTCTTATAAAACTGAAAGGGAAGACGAAACTAAAGCATGCAGCATTAACTCAGGATTTGAGTGGAAAATGGTTTGCCATAGATATGCTCCCTTCCTTGGGTTAATTAAAACTCTAAAAAAATGATGGGGGATTACAAGTTTATCTAGGGTGGCACTTGCTCCCTTAAAGATTAAAGGATCTCCCACCTTCCCTAGCTTAAAAATGAATGATTATTTCCATTCCTCTGCTCCCACACCTCTTTAAAAAGCAAAACCCCCGAAGACTTCAGTATTCTGAAACTTAGCATGGGTGAGCCCAGGGAGTATCCTTCAAGGAGAGGGTGTGTCAGTTACAATTATTGCCACGTTCCTTTGGCTGAGTCCTTTGACTTTTCCCTTGGTACCAGTAAAAAAAAAAAAAAAAAAAAAAAAACCAAAACCGTCTTGTAATTCATTTTGGCTTGATCTTAGTATTATAGCATTTTTAGCCTCCATTGCTCTTTTAGAATAGGTGTTTATGTGGATTTGTTCCCGTTTTTCAGAGGCCGTATTCCAAACTTTCACTTCTAAATCCAACGCAAGTGAAGGACCAGCCAGGAAGAAACGCTTTAGCAATCCTTTTGTTAAAAATAACATCCCGGCCATCAAGCTATGCGTAAGCACCACTTGTACAACAATTCACTTTAAAAGCTTAGTGTAGAGTACAGTAACACAATACCACCCTAAAGCTGGAGATGAGACGACAGAAGAGGGGTGAAGCATTAGTAATTTCCGCACGTAACCCAGGTACAGTACATTTGATCTCGTAGAGGGTGTTTTCTGATGTTCAAGGAGAGGGGAGAAGGGGTAGGAAGAACTCGGCAAGGGAAGATGGAAACAGCACGACAGCTATTTTGCTTTTAATAAAGTAATGTAATGACACTGAGGAATAGGAAGGTGACAAACACATCAATATATATTTTTCTTATGACCAGCCTCTTCTTTTGCTGCACCCGGGTCAACAGTCACGCCAGCTCTGTTCTACTATTGCAGAAACACGTTTCTCATATTCCCGCTTGTTCTCCTGGTACAGCTGAGCAGCCTGGCTGTTTGCTGGACTATTGGGATTGGGTTCATCCAATAGGGACTATAGAGACAATTTGTAAAAGGTCAGTTCCTCAATGCAAAAAAAAAATTATATATATATCTATATCATTCAACTGAATTGTCCTCAGTAACAACTAAAAGTTGATTTCTTAGCATACTAATCAAAGGAACATTAATCTGCTAGTAGCTAGGCAAATACATGTTTTCTGGGGGCGAGGGTCTTAATGACCTGCCTTTCACCTTAAGTTAGGACTTTCAGAAACAATTCAAGTACTAATAAAACATATCAAAGGCCACAGTTAGTCACATCAAGGAAAATTCACCTGTATGGATGTTAAAATGGAAGACACATCATAGGTTGGACTCCAGCGGTTCTGAAGTATGTCCAGACATATACTACCATCTGCATAGACTAAGAGCACAGCGGAGGTATGTTAAACGTAGTAAAACCATTCCCATTTTTAACAACACAGTCAAAACAAACATAGTCAAGAATACTTTGTGAGGTTTAAAAAGATTCCCAAACTGCTTCTCCATTATCTTCCTAAGAAGCGTCCTAATCATTTCTAGTGAAATAATCAAAGAATGTCAACTATAATTGATATAAAACTAGAAGCTATTTAGTGCTCTTTCTTCTGAAAAGACTGCCCTATTAACCAGGAAATCATACACGTTTTCCAACAGGGTCCCCAGCCATCCAGACAAGTGGGAAATTTATTCCATGAAATTTGCAAACTCTGTTTTTCTGAAATGACAAAAGATAGCTCAGAGTTCACAAGGTCTCATTTCGGCATGAAGATAAAAATATCTGATATCCCAGAAAATACTTTATTAACCTGAATAAAAAAGCAAGCTGTTCTAGGCTTACTACTAGCCATAAAAAGCAAAATGTACATCAGAATCACCCATGCTGCTTTTCCAAAACACAGGAGCCCTCAGCCACAGAATCTCCTATTCAGTAGATCAGGAGCGGGGCCAGGGAATCTCTATTTTTAAAGTGTTCCACGGCAATTTTGATCTGCATCTAAAGTTGAAAACTATTGTTTTGAATAAACAGTTCTAGATGTTGTGAAAATAGTCACAACACAAGACTACCCCAATCCAACATCAAAAGGGAACACCAAGAGCGTCCTTATTTTGGGGTAATAAGTAAATGATAAAGACCATCAAAACCAGGAGGCTCGCAGACACCAAGCCAAGGCAGAGTACCTTCACTGCTCCCGTTCTAGGACTAGAGATCAGGACCACAACGGACCATCATGAACAAGCTGTTTTCAGGAAACGGCAAGAGGCCTAAACACACACTCAGGTACTAGGGACAAACACCTAAAAAACGTGGAGCACCACCCGTAATTTACCATGTAGTTTAAAACAGTGCATTAACAGGGCACCTGGGTGGTTCAGTGAGTTAAAGCCTCTGCCTTCGGCTCAGGTCGTGATCCCGGGGTCCTGGGATCGAACCCCGCATCGGGCTCTCTGCTCAGCAGGGAGCCTGCTTCCTCCTCTCTCTCTGCCTGCCTCTCTGCCTACTTGTAATCTCTGTCTGTCAAATAAATAAATAAAATCTTAAAAAAACCCAGTGCATTAAAAGTGATACTTGCCATTTGGATGAAACATCTTAGAAACAAATCTAACCGTAGGTGGCTTATTTGGATATTCTTCGGTGAATTCTATTGTAAGCTTAAATGTTCCTGTAGTTAGAAAGAAAGGTTTAAGAAACAGATTTATTGCTTTGTTCAGTGGTACTTTCTTTTTAATGCTACATGACATTTTTTCCAGTACTAAATGAAATAATGCAGATATAGGGTAGAGAGGAAAGAAAGGCCAGGTAAGAGACAAGGTAAGATCTCTGGGAACTGCTCTAAAAATAGATAGTGTAAGAACCACCACCCAAAAGGGATTTGTTTTTTTGTTTTGCCATCATTCTCCCGCAAACTTAAAAACACAGTCGTCTTAAACTCAAAAGTACTGCCTACAGGATAACTTTAGCAACTGACCATTTTGAAGATATCCTTAAAATCGCAAGAAACTATAGAACCTAAATTTGGCGCTCTTGCCTCAGAAGACTGAGACCTCAAAGGCCTATTTTAACCAGCCGCCATCTTAAACTCTCCAGTGATTCGGACATGGGCTAGAGAGAACAAGAGTACACAGGTTCCATTATCAATGCTAGAAATACAAATCGATAACCAAATTATCTTTAAAAATGGAAGGGAATAACTATAAAAGCATTCACTGGCTCCTTTTCATATAATAGCAACTCTATAATGAAAACATAATTGAATGTAAGCCAGGAAAAACGTTATAGTCTCTCTCAAAAATCCTTAAGTATGACTCACAAGGTACTTCACTATAAAATCAACTCAATTATTCACACTAGTGGAGGGAATTAATGCAGAAATAATTTAAAAATCACATCAGATTGCATTCATGTCTCCAGCAAATTTATCTATCTCATGATGTTTGTTTAGGCTACTATTGAAATGAATTCATTTTCTCTGAATATGTGTCACCTCAGGTAGCAGGAGGCCCTGACGTATACTAGGTTATAGACTTATTTATAAGGAATGAACAAAATGGATCTCATTCAAGAATTGCAGGATGTTCTGATTTAGGGAGACTGTTTCCTTCAAAATATTTTTTAAATTGGGTTTAACAAATCCAAGAAAACAATTGGGCAATTGTTTTTTCCTGACTGAAATCTCTTCAGGTAAACTTAAGGAATCACTGTCTGGTATAAGGTAATGAATGTTCCACTGTATTACTCTGGTCCGTTTATAAATTTATTCTAATACTACAGACCACACTTCAAGTCGAGCATACTTTGTTAGTGGTTCCTTCAGAGTAGGCAATTTCCTCCTTCCACCAATAGGTTTATCACCACAAAAGATAAAAAGACTACACTCAATTGCTAGATCCCTTACATAACAATGCCAAAGTTTGTCTCCTACCAGTAAACTCACAGAAAACAATCTGCTAACAGAGTTGTCCCAAGTATGATGAACCTTTGTTCCAAAGTTTCAGAATAATTTAGAGTGCAACACAGAGACATATTCCCCAAACTACTGTTACTCCATAAACTGTGTGAAAGCCAGATCTGAAGATATCGTATATTAACACTAAGGGCAAAAAGTGAAATATTTTGGAATGGAGAAACATGCTGTAGTCTATGAGAACCTACTTTACCTTATTACCACCTGGTCATAAATCTTCCTACTTTTGAGGAAGAGACATTGGTTCTTCCTTTTCAGTACCACTGATATTATAATACGCAGGAAAAAGTGCGAATGAGTGTTAACTTTGAGCTTCCTTATGCATCTCAAGTATAAACACATTTGGCTCAATGTTGAAATCTGATTAAATTATAGGTAAGAGATTTCTCATCATGGAATTGCTCTAAAAGTGGACAGATTTAATAGCACACAGGTACTAGGTCCCAGGTACTTTAAATTAAGACCATCATTAAATATGATGTCCAAGAGCGGTAAAGCAACACAAGACAGGCCTAAGTGGAAACGGTAGAGCATAGCAGGGAAGAGCGCAGCCTTGCAGTCAGACCTAGTTATGAGACCTTGAGGAAGCCACCTGACCTGACTGAACCTCAAGTTCCTCATCTGTAAAATGGGGTTAATGATAATACCTACCACATTACATTGTGAGGTTTAAATGAGTGACATGTGCACAGTGACACAAAGTAAGCACTCTACAGGGGCGCCTGGGTGGCTCAGTCGCTGGGCGTCTGCCTTTGGCTCAGGTCATGATCCCTGGGTCCTGGAATCGAGCCCCATATCGGGATCCCTGCTCGGCGGAAAGCCTGCTTTCTCCCTCTCCCACTGCCCCTGCCTGTGTTCCCTCTCTGTGACTTTTTGTCAAATAAATAAAATCTTTAAAAAAAAAAAAGTGTTCCATAAATATGGTAGCTATAATAATTCCAATATTTCACATCCCTAGACCCAACTGAAGGAGGCAAAGACCAAACATCCTAACTTGACTATCAGTAAGAAATATACAATTAATGAGTTTAAATATTAAATATTACTTTCTTTCTGACCTACATGAAATGCTCACAGCTGAATTCAAGTTGAGTATGTAGGCTGGTGGCTCTCAAAACCCTTGACTTGAACTTTCTACCTAATACTTGCCCAGAAGTTTAACACTAGCTACCAAATAAGTTAATCAAGTCTTTTCAAACAGCTCGCTTACTATCTTGAGAAGCGAAACAACCTGCTTATGTCTACCTGAATATAAATTGGGAACTTACCCCAAATCTTATTGCAAATACGTATTTAAAAGGGAACAGTTCACACTTTTAGCCACATTATACTATTGGAACCTTTTTAATACAAGCCTCAATGCAATTTCTGAGATCCAAAACAAACGTTAAGGAAATTTAAAGTCTTAGAATATTATGCAATTGAGAATAGTGCTCATCCTCTGGATATTTAGAAGGTTAGGCTTTAAAATAACGGAAGACTTAAGCCTCGCCATTGTACACACAATCTGTACGGCTTTTGTTCATCTTCCTGAGGAGGCCAAAACATCATAAGGAAAGTATCAATTAATCCATCTAAACAGGGGACTGGGAAAAGTATATGTGTTCAATGGCAACGGTATGGCGATAGGGAGCGATATGGTTGGATCAGAGAGTGTATGTTCTGCTAAAGACATTCACAAATTCAAATTTTTGAAAATACTGTGTCAGCCAAAGAAAACATCTGCGTGTTTTCTGCCATTTGGCCACCAGCTTGTGACCCCGGAGGAGAAAACAAAGTATGTGCACCTAAACAAAATTTCTTTGATGAATGGAAATTCTGGTTTTTTAGATAATAACCCAAATACTCTTCATAGAATGTATTTACCTTAAGAACACCCCCAGTGGTTTTTAAGTAATTTTTAAAAAGACTTACAACCAAACTCTTACAAAAAACAAATACTAGTATCGTACTGTGTGTATTGACAATTTTTAGATGATGTGATGGAGAATACTTTATTCCATAGTCTTTGTATTTAGCATACATGCCAAGGTATTTTGATGAGGAAGCATTGCCCCCCAGTGTTTTGTGTGGTAGTGTAAGTTCTTGAGAACATTTTCCTCTTACTTTATGTGTGTAAAGTTAAATCAAAATGCCCTCAAGAGTTCCTTTTCTCAAGTCTTCATCTCTTTAACTGGGGCCTGGCTGTTCCAGAAATGTCCACCACAAATGATTTACAAGGAAACAGCAAAAGTAGTTTTGGGGCTGTTGATTGAGGTAATATATTGGAAATAGCAAAATCAATTACGCCACTTGTTCCTAGTCAGTCTTTTCTAGTAAATTCCCTAACTGTAAATAAAGGGTATTAAAAAATGGTCAAAATTTTTTGGGGAGCCACAGCCTATGTTCTAGACACCTGAGGAAGCATCCATGGACAGCAGACTGTTCAAGAGAATGAATCAGAGAAGGGTATTGTCATTTAGCTTGAGTAGTTCCTTTCAGCAATACCGGTATGAAGACACGCATCATCAAAAATAGAACCAGTGATGTCAACGGGGAAGATTCAGGTAGATAATGGATTCCTTAAGTACCTTCTCAATTCATACCACTTAAAATGAGTGAAGCACCCTTGAAATATTTAAGTAGCCAATCCTCCAGCAAAGCAATGCAGTCTTAATAAAGCTGTGCCCGGCATAAAGCTGTCTAAGTGAAGTCGGGAGGAAAAGAAGAAGCCAATGAAAATAAAGCCTGCCAGAGCTAAAGCAAATACACAGTTAATCTGCACACAATGCTTCAGCATAAAGAACTAGCACCGATCTAGGAGAGGGAGAGGGAAATGAAGTCGAGCTAGCTCTTGCCACGGATCAGTTCAAATGATTTACTGCACCAAAGTGGTATGTCTTTAGCATCACTCCTTGCTGCACTCCTTTCTTTTTATTGCAGCACTGAAGAGCAGTGACATTTACCCAGGGGGTGGAGACAGGGAGGAAGCTGAAAGTATTCAGGTGACTGTCCACAGTCTCCTAGGGAAATCTGAGTATTTGAGACAAATTGGAGAGTTGGCTGACACTGCCCTCCCTCATCGCATCTTGCAGACCGGTAACAGCAGAAAGCAATCCGACTCGGCAATATAGGTATATACTTAGTACTTTGCAGAAGTGTTTTTGATCCCCCCCTCCAAACTGAGTTCTATGTATGTGTGTGTTTGTGTGTGTGCAGGTGTGTGCATGTGTGTGTGTGTGTGTATATCAAACATTAAGTGAGTAAAGAAAGATGGTCATTGAAAAAAGTAACAAAGATGCTTTTCTTTTTCAAATACCTCAAATATTAAAGATGTCGATCAGTAGTTCAAATACTTTTAATTATGTTTTAAATGTATTAAGCGTTCCAAAAACAACTATACACACATGCACACAACTGAATGCACATAAAACTGTATCAATGTCAATTTCCTGGTTGTGATATTGTAGTACAGTCATTCAAGATGTTACCAAAGGGGTGGGGGAATGGGTGAAAGGTATACAAGGTGTCTCTGTATTATTATTAATTATAACCACACACAAATCTGTAATTGTCTCAAAATAGAAAGTTTAAAAAAAACTTAAAAAGCAAGTAACGTGTTTTTAAAAGTCAAGCTTAAATCCATTAAAAATCCTGTACCTATAGGTACACATACTACCTTCGAGTAGGCTGGAACTTGTCAAGATAGTACATTAAGGTTCTGCTCAATTCTGAAGCTGCTTTGAGAATACTGACCATAAAGTCTTGATAAAAGCACACCGAAAACTCATTTAAAAATAAGAAACAATGTTATAGTCAAGCTGGCCATTAAAGGTGCCATTAAAGACCATCTTAGAGCCATGAGACTGACAGGCATTCAACACCAGATTGTAGAAACCAGATCTATGCAAGCGACTCTCTCGCACCCATCCAACTACTAACAGATACACGTTAAGCACCTGCTGAACACAGTTCCTGCCCCTGCGGTAGAATTCTGAACTAGGTGGTCTCTAGGATCTCTGAGTCTATCAGAAAGTGGCTGGGTTGGTACTAAGTCAGTAACTTGACAGGGTGCTGAACCGAGCAGGATCACAGCCCAAACCTCAAGAAACCTTAACATCAGTGCTATGACGCTCCTTCTAAAAAGTGATCGCCTTACCCATTTTCTCTTTTTTAAAGAAGCAAGAAAAAGGGTGCAGTTCTAGTCAAGTGGACAATGGCCAGAACCACCTGCCACATATGGGAGTCCACTGAAGCCTGTAGCAGGCAGAGGCTAGGGAGAAGCGGATTCTTAAGTAGGAGGCACTTCCAGGATGACTGGGAACCCTCTCCCCCAGATGCTCAGGCTCCTGAAAGGTGGGTAAAGAAACTCTCTTACCATCCTCAAATGGGGTCCCTTCAGGCCTGCAACAGAGAGAGAGAGAGAGAGACAGTCAGTTCCCGCTTCAGGGGCTCCCCTCTCCCTTAAGGGGTTCACCTTAAGACACATGGCTATTCCCAGCTGTGCCAACTCTACCTCTGCTAAACCACGCTTCCTGGGTCCGAGAGCCAGTACACATGGGTGTCTGGGGCTCCGAACGCCGGCGCAGGTCGCCTAGCCTAACCGCCACCACTCCCGCTCCGCCCCCCTCAGAACCCCAAACGGTTCCCCTGGCAGCGGGAACCGAGCTAATCGAGGCACAGGCTCCGGGGAGGCGCCTAGGCCCAGGCAGACCCAAACATTCCCCCTTTGCCTTGCCGTCCCCGCCGGGGGGCCGGTCCCCGACGGCAGGCCGGGCCAGCCCCAGTACCCCCCCCACCTCCCGCCACCTCCCCGTAACGCAGACTCACCCGAAAATGACCGCGTTCCAAACCATTATGTTGTTCTCGGACGGAGCCCCGCTGACTCCCGCCGGAGGATCCTCCTGCAACCTTCAGGGGAAGAGACAGGGGCCCCGCGGTCCGGCACCCACGTCCGCTCCGGGCCGCCCCCCGCCGCCCCCGGCCCGCCCCGGGACCCGCCCTGCGCCCCGCCTGGCAGCTCCCCCCTCCCCGCCCGCCCCGGCCTCGGCGGTCCCCGTCGCTTTACCTCTTGAAGTCCCTCATGAGGCGGCGCCGAGCCGGGGTGGACATATCTCTAGCGGAGTCAGGGGTGGGGCATACACCGAGGTCTCGGGTCCCGGCGGACGCTGAGGAGGCCGAGGAAGCTGAAGGAGCCGAAGCGGACGCCGAGGGAGCGCCCAGAGGAACGGCACTGCCCCTCCGAAGTCGAGGGTCCGTCTGGCGCCGACTAAGCACCACCCCGGAGTAGACGGGGGCTGAACCAACCTGGAAGGAGAGGGGGGGAGTGGAACGCCGAACGCCATACGCCGGACAGGCCGTACCAAGACAGGGCGGGGGGGGGGCGGCCGGGAAAGTTGCTTAGGTCATTAAACCCCAGCGGGAGGCGGGGAGCGCCGGGCCGGTGCGGCACTGAGAGGCGCGCGGCCCACCGGGCGGAAGCCTGTAATTCACTAGGAATTAGTGCGGGAATGGGGTCCGTCTCCACCTGCCCAGGCTAAGACGAACCCTGGGAGGCTTCTTCCTATTTTCTTTTTCTATCCTTTTTTTTTTTTTTTTTCTTTTTTGGAAATCAGATCACTTATGACAGTGCGCACCGTGGCTGGGGACGGCGGGGGGGGGGTACGGGGTGGTGGTGGGGAGAAGAAGGATGGGAGTCCCTAAGTAGAAGGGAGGAGGAGACAGTGGGTGGAGGCACATTTGGTTCTCGGGAAGCGGGAACTCTAGGGACCCGGGAGGCTAGGGAGGAGAGTGTGTGACTGGTTCAAATCACTGAAAATCAAAAGAATAAATCGGCCTTGGCTATGACAAGGAGCTTGTGGGTCCCTCGTCTGTGAGATGAGAGTGCGGGATTCTGGTCCCAATGTTAGGCCAGTGATCACCCCCAAGCAGGATAAAATGGTGGTGTGTGTCCTGGGGGAGGGAATGAGAACTTAAGGCAAGCACAATGAGGTTTGAGCTCTGGGCACTCACAATTTGGCTCTGGAACCACATTTCCCCTTGGCAGTTCAACAAGCCAAGCGGCTACTATATATTCGGAAGAGTCCAAGGTATGAGAATATCCGACTGCGGAGAATTGGAAGGGCAGAGAGTCTGAAGCAAAAGTAACGGTAAGACGCAGGGGAAAAAGCAGCAGGTTGCAGAGAAGAGTCACAGTTAGTATGTGGACCTGCAAAAGCAATAACAGTTTTAAAGAATAATTTGTAAAGGTCAATCCCAAATAACTTAGAAGGTAGACAAAACACTCATTTTAAGAATTTTTGAAAATATGAGAAAGGTAAGTTTGGGTTAAGTCATGGAGAGGTGGAACGTCAAGCTAACGGATTCCTTGGAAGGTGGTGGATAGTTAGAGCCCTGCTAGTCAGAGATGGGTCCCAGGAGAGCAGCTAGGAGACACTTGGAGTAGTCTAGGTGAGAAACATTGAACTAGGCAGTGACAACAAAAATGGAGAGGGCGGGATGAATGGAGAGGACTTGGCAACAGATTGAACTTGGAGGCAAGAGAGAGGAAGGAGTCAACAATAGCTGGAGTTCTAACCCCGAGATAATGAGGGCTTTGAAGGTGCCATGAACAGAACTCGGGAACAGAGTGGAGAAGAGGGTGCTTTGGGGATAGGAAGTTTGGGAGCTTACTGAGTGCGCGGGACTGCTGAGACATCTGAGCAAAGATGTCCATAAGATATCAGATTTGCTTAAATTTGTTTCTAAGGTGGGAGGCAGGAGACACTTGACAATGGGGGTGATTCTAGCTGCTGCTTAACAGCCGGTACTTTCATGGGCAAGGATTTTGGCTCCCATTGACTCCAACATATCCGGGGTTAAGGCAAGTCTCCCTAATAGCATCACATTGTCACTGTAGTGGGCAGGGGTACAAAAGTAAGTTTAAAATCTCCTTTTCCTTTCATCCAGTAACTGGCAGTCTGCTAATACACACATTCAATCTACAAAAGCAAGTGCCTTTGTTTGCCATTGCTACTTAAGGAATGACCACAAGCTGTAGGCCAAGTTCAGTGCCTTGCAGTTCTAAGGACTGAACCACCTCCTCCCCGCCATTTGCTCACTGGCTGCCAGCCAGGGGCCATTCTCAGGTCCTAGAGGTCATCCACATTCCTTGCCACATGGCCTGCTCCACTTTTAAGCCAGCAACAGAGAACTTCTCCTCCATGAAATCCTCCTCACACTTGGAATCTTTCTTCAGGAAAACCCCAGTTCACTTTAAGGGCTTATCTGATGAGTTCAGGCCCACCCTGGGTAACCCCCACTCCCCAGTATCATCTGATCTGGACCCTTAATCACATCTGCAAAACTCTCTCACAGCAGAACCTAGATGAGTGTTTGAGTGAATAATTGGGAGAAGGTGTGTGTACATCCATGGCCAGGGATCTTCAGCTTCTCCCTCCCAGCGCAGCGGCAAGAAATGTAGCAGAGGTGTGTGAATCTATAAAGGCCGAGGGGCCGCACAGCAGAGGAAACCCTCCGTCTGGTGAGGGTTAGAACAAGCTTCCTGGAATGGGTCTGTTTCAGTTTTGTTTTAACAGAAGTGACGGCAGGGAGCGACATCCCCGGGAGAGAAGTCAAGCAGTTTCTATGAGGGCCACAGCGTGAAGGAGCACGTGCTAAAGGGGGATGATGAGACCCCTGCTTGGAAAAGTGAGGGGGACAGAAGCTGGTTAGATGCCCTCAAACACAAGGATGAGGAGGGCTTTAGGCTCGAAAAGCAGTTTGGAGGTTTTCCAGGTCTAGCTCACATAGGGGCTGAGGAGCTGCATCTACCATCCTGGAGAGCCGGGAAGGGGCTGGGACGGGAAGCTCCTGCCGCTGGACAAATGTGTCCGAGACTCACTGAAGGCCAGAGATGTAGCTGAGTTTGTGGTGGGTTTGTTGATTTTCTGAAATTCCTTTGCCCTAGCTCATGAGTAGCTCTCTGACTGTCTAATCCAGAAACCTCGGGGACACGAACCACAGCAGTTTGGAAGCCCCGTGGCACCAGGGGATGGGGAGAGCTTGCCCTTGACCGCACAGTGGAGTCACACGGCAGAAACACTGTGCCGCCACATTCCTCACCAGAAGCAGTGTTGTCACAGCGAGCAGCAAGACAGAAGATTGTCCTCTAGCAGATGATTATCAGGCCAGAACATCATCAGGCCAAGCATTCTTTCCATCCCCTTTTCACCTTGACGTCTTGGAGAAATACCCTGTGCCCAGCCAAGCACCACGCCCCTCCCCAAAAGCAGGGGTCCAGAATAGAAGCCCTTTTCAGTGAAAAGAAAAGCATATTAGCAATGCAGCTGCCGGAGAGATAAAAAGTTCCAAACCATCTCCAGGGAAGGACTTTAGAATTTTCCTAAAAGGGAGGACCGTAGTGTCGGGGAAGAATCCATTACTAGGGTAACTGTGGGATTTCATTCATGAGGCTTTCAAAACGCAGACTGGATTGTGATTTTCCGGAACTATTTTGGGTCGGGGAGAGAGAGAGAGACTGAATAAACTATCATTTCCTGCCTTATGAGGCTGTGAGTTTGTATTTCTGTTAGCCAGAGAAGGCAAGGAATTTTATTTTCCTCTGATTCCCATTTCTACCACTAACAGTACAAATGGCAACCAAGAAACAACAGAGTATAAAACCACAAGGTCTTTCTTGACTCTAGTAGCCTCAGAAGACAAGCCAAGAGAATTGCTCATAGGAAACAACAGTTGTCACAATGTGTATTCTTGGCGGTAACAGTAGTGGTCTGTTTTCCATCTATAGACTAGGCTATAGGGAGAGAAAGAGGGAGAGAGATGTAGTGGAGTTTAGATAAGTGGGGGGACATTAGGGCCGTGAACATAGACTTCACTACCTGCTAAGTTGCAGAATCAAGAACAAAGCCGTGGCAGGTGGACTGAATCACTCAGGCGCACCTTCCCCAGGATCTTCTTGTCCTCATCTCTGGAATTTGTGCATATATTGCCTTAAACGGCAAAAAGGACTTCACGCATGTAGTTAAATAAAGAATCTCGAGATGGGGAGATTATCCAGGATAAAACCAGTGGGCCTGATGTAATCACACGAGTCCTTAGGAGAGGGAAGAAAGTCTGAATTCAGAGAGAACTTCATGTGACCATGAAAACAGAGATTGGAATGATACTGCCACTAGCCAAGGAGCCAAGGGATGCTGGTAGCTTCTAGATGCTGCATGGGGCAAAATGGGTTTTCCCCTGGAGCTTCTAGGAGCAACCAGCCCTGCTGACATCCTGACTTTAAAACAGCAAGATTAATTTGGGACTTCTGATCTCCAGAACTGTAAGATAATCAATTTGGGTTTTCCTAAGCCACTAAGACTGTGGTAGCGCATTACAGCAGCAACAGAAAATGAATAGACATGGTTTCAACCCCAGGTATAGGAATTCAATCAAACTGGCCGCAGCCACCAGCAAACCACAACCAAATCCAGCCTGTCATCTTTTCTCCTAGGGCTTGCAAGCCCAAAGTGATTTTCTATATTTTTATTTTTATTTATTTTTTTTAAGATTTTATTTATTTATTTGACAGACAGAGATCACAAGTAGGCAGAGAGGCAGGCAGAGAGAGAGAGGGAAGCAGGCTCCCCACCGAGCAGGGAGCCCGATGCGGGACTTGATCCTAGGACCCCGAGTTCATGACCCGAGCCAAAGGCAGCGGCTCAACCCACTGAGCCACCCAGGCGCCCCTGATTTTCTATATTTTTAAATGGTTGCAAAAATCAAAAGAAGAATATTTTATAATATTTCATGTGTGAGGGTAATGTGAGGATAATATGAAATTCAGATTTTCAACATCCCTGAATAAAGTTTCACTGGGACACAGCCATGCTATTTCTTTTTTTTTTTTAAAGATTTTATTTATTTATTTGACACAGAGAGAGAGAGAGATCACAAGTAGGCAGAGCAGCAGGCAGAGAGCGGGGTGGGGCGGGGAACAGGCTCCCCGCTGAGCAGAGAGCCCGATGCGGGGCTCGATCCCAGGACTCTGAGACCATGACCTGAGCAGAGGCCCAACCCACTGAGCCACCCAGGTGCCCCAGCCATGCTATTTCTTTTCTAAGATTTTATTTGACAGAGATAGCGAGAGAGGGAACACGAGCGATGGGAGCTGGAGAGGGAAAAGCAGGCTCCCTGCTGATTAGGGAGTCCCATGCTGGACTCGATCCCACGATCTGGGGATCATGACCTGAGCTGAAGACAGAAGCTTATCAACCGAGTCACCCAGGTGCCTGCAGCCATGTTATTTCAAGCATGTATTGTCTATGGCTGCTATTGTGCTCCCGGAGCAGAGTTGAGGAGCTGTAACAGAGACTGTATGTGGCGTCATGATGCGGTTATAACTCGACAGCATGTTGAATGCCACGTGTATCACCAGATTATGGCATTTCAGGTTGTTTTTTTTTTTTTTAATTACACGTGCATACCCATGGTGTCAGAAAAAGAAAACAAAAAGGGTTTCGAATGTTATGCTTTTAAGGCACAGTGGAATGTAGATTACCTGGTTATCACATTAGATGTCAAAGCCCTATGTTTATTACACAATAACCCTGTAGTGTTGCTAAAAGAATCCAGTACACAACAACATTACCAAAAATAAGTGCTCATTGAGATGTTCCTGACTCCCAGGAAAGCAGTGGTTAGAAAAACTAGAAAGTTTTAAATGGAATATTTTATCATAGCAAAAATCCTTCGCAAAAATAAAAATATGAAAATGAGGCTGCAGCCACAGTAATTTTCTGAGTGGTTCATTTGTTAGCCAAGCAAGGAAAGCCATCCACTGATCATGAGTTAATTAAATCGTGTTTGATTGCCGAAGCCAAAGAAATGAGTTCAGGGAAAATAAACTTTTCAAAGGCTATTAACCTTTCGGCAAGAATAGTGGCTCAAAGAGCTGAGGACGTTGGAAGTAACACCAACAATCATTTAAAAAAAAAAAAAAAAGTAGGGGCGCCTGGGTGGCTCAGTGGGTTAAGCCGCTGCCTTCGGCTCAGGTCATGATCCCAGGTCCTGGGTTCAAGCCCCACATCGGGCTTTCTGCTCAGCAGGGAGCCTGCTTCCTCCTCTCTCTCTGCCTGCCTCTCTGCCTACTTGTGATTTCTCTCTGTCAAATAAATAAATAAAATCTTAAAAAAAAAAAAAAGGAAAGAAAACAGAGCGGGGGCATCTGGTGGCACAGTCGGTAGAGCAACTTGACTCTCGGTTTAAGCTCAGACCTTGATTTCAGAGTTGTGAGATCGATCCCCGAGTCTGGCGCCGTACTCAGCACAGAGTCTGCTTAAGTTTCTCTCTGCCCCTCCCCTCTTTCTCAAATAAATAAATAAATAAATAAATAAATAAACCAGGGAAAATGATTTCAAGTGATTTTCGTTGGCTCTCAATGAGGTGACAGTTGTTACCAATACTGCTCAGTTTTATTTTACTCAAAGAGCCGATGCTGAGTTTAAAGTGATGGAAGAATTGGCCTGTGTGGAATAACTCAGACCTCACTTATTCGGGGCGCCTGGGTGGCTCAGTCTGTTAAGCCTCTGACTTTGGCTCAGGTCATGATCTCAGGGTCCTGGGATCGAGCCCCATGTCTGGCTCCCTGCTCAGCGGGAAGTCTGCTTCTTCTTCTCCCTCTGCTCCTCCTCCTGCTCATTCTTTCTCTCTCTCAAATACATAAATCCTTTTTTTAAGATTATTTATTTATTTATTTGACAGGCAGAGATCACAAGTAGGCAGAGAGGCAGGCAGAGAGAGAGAGACGGAAGCAGGCTCCCTGCTGAGCAGAGAGCCCGATCTGGGGCTCGATCGCAGGACCCTAGGATCACGACCTGAACCGAAGGCAGAGGCTTTAACCCACTGAGCCACCCAGGCGCCCCTCAAATACATAAATCTTCTAACCGTAACACTTATTTATTTGAGAGGGGAGAGAAAGAGAGAGAGCGAGTGAGCGCATGAGTAGGGGAAGAAGCCAACTCCCTGTGGAACAGGGAGCCTGAGCTGGGACTCGATCCCAGGACTCTGGGATCATGACCTGAGCTGAAGGCAGACACTCAACTGACTGAGCCAGCCATGTGCCCCAGATGAGAATATTTTCAAAGAAGTCAAGAAAAATACTAATTCAGTACAACCTAAAGTAGACCCTGCTAAGATGTGTTACAAATATGTATGGAGCCAAGCAAAGCTTAGTTGGACAACTGTACAAAGCTTGTGAAAATGTGAGTTGTTTAAATCCTCTGGTTATTCATTATATTATTAAACTGCAGGTATTTTGCAGGAAAATATTTGAGTCTATCTTGTGTATTTCAACCATTAGTGTCAACACATCATTTGCTCATGGACTAACCCACTTGTCAGTTACACGAATTTTTGTCAGAAATAGAATCTGAAGATTCTGACTTGCCCATCCAACAGCAGTTCAATAGCTTGGCAGTGGCGAAGTTTTTCAAGTTAAAAAAAAAATTTTTGGGGGGGGCTTAGGGCTGAGGTTGAAAATTTTCTGAATGAGGAGAACCACTTGCAACCACTGTTATTGAACGCTGGATGGTTTTTTAAATTAACTTTTGCTGTAGACAAATTGTTACTTAATTCATTTAAAAGAAAATTACAAGGCAAAACACTGCTTATATGTGAAACTTACATTTCAGTAAAGTCATTTCAATGACAACTAACATCGTCTCAATTGCAAGTAATGTCATTACTTTAATCTCTTCCTGTGCTGTCAAAAATGAAAACAAAAATCAAGATTTGCATTCCCACACCAGTTTGCAATGAATATCTTTTCTGAGCTCAAATTACAATTCCAGCGGTGTTTTGCGAAAATTGATGCAAAGTGCAAAGGAAATTTCTATATTTAAAAAGTCATTTTCACTGGGGGCGCCCGGGTGGCTCAGTCGGTTAAGCCTCTGCCTTCAGCTTAGGTCATGATCCCAGAGTCCTGGGATTGAGCCCCGATATAGGGCTCCCTGCTTGGCGGGGAGCGTGCTTCTCCCTCTCCTGCTCCCAATCCCCCTGTTAGTGCTCTCTCTCTCTGTGTGTCAAATAAATGAATGAAATCTTTTTAAAAAATCAACTTCAGGGACACTTGGGTGGTTCAGCCAGTTAAATGGCTGCTTTTGGCACACATCATGATCCTAAGGTCCTGGGATTGAGTTCTGCAACGGGCTCCTTGCTCAGCGGGGAGCCTGCTTCTCCCTCTACTTGCCACTCGCTTTGCTTGCGTGCATTCTAGCTCTCTGATTTAAAAAAAAAATCATTTTCACTGTGCATTTTAGGAGCTTCCACCTAAATTTCAATTGGAAGTGATTATTCTGTATGCAATGACATGCTAAAAGGCAAATATCAAGAGAAGAATCTAATTGAATTCATAAATGCCTTCTAAAAGATGAATATGCTCAATTAAAATCAGGTATTTTGTATCAGTATTTGGCAGTACTTAGGTGTGTTGAAACTTTTTTCAAAGATGAAATATGTAAAATATCATTATAGATAAGTATTAACAGATGAATATTCGCAACTGATTTATTTCATTAAGACCTTTATTAATGGGTTCTGGTGGCACAGTCAATTAAGCATCTGACTCTTGGTTTCGATTCAAGTCGTGATATCAGGGTCATGACATCAAGCCCTGTGTTGGGTTCCACGCTCAGCACAGAGTCTGCTTAAGACTCTCCTTCTGGGGGCACCTGGGTGGCTCAGTGGGTTAAGCCTCTGCCTTCTGCTCAGGTCATGATCTCAGAGTCCTGGGATCAAGCCCCACATTGGGCTCTCCTTAGTGGGGAGTCTCTCTGTCTCTGTCTCTCTCTCTCTCTCTGCCTGCCTCTCTGCCTATTTGTGATCTCTGTCAAATAAATACATAAAATCTTTTTAAAAAATCCACTATTTTGGTGTCTTCATTTGGATTTTTGAAGTTAGCCAATGTAAACTGTCTCAGTGTCCTTGTTCTAGATTGCTCCAGGCTCTTGTCCTCCACAAAGAATGTACTGGAAGAGTTTCAGTATCTTCAGTTTCAGTATCTTCCAAAGAAGATACATAAATAACCGATCAGCACATGAAAAGGTACTCAACATTAGCCACTAGGGAAAGGAAAATCAAAACCACAGTGAGATATCACTTCACACCCACAAGGATAGTTATGATCAAAAAGACGGACAAAAATAATTGCTGGTGAGATTACGAAGAAACATCATATATATATTCTGGTGGGGATATAAAATGGTAAAGCTACTTTGGAAAACACTCTTGGCAGTTCCTCAAAAGGTGAAACATAAAATCACCATATAACCCAGCAATTCCACTCCTAAGTATACAATGAAGGGAACTAAAAACATGTCCTCACAAAAACTTGTACACCAATGTTCATAGTAGTATTAATCATTATATCCAAAAAGTCGGAAAAGCCCAAATGTCCATTACCTGATGAATAAACAAAATGTGGGATAGCCATACAACAGGATTTTCAGCCATGAGAAAGAATGAGGTTCCCTTTTACTGATTCATTACTAATTTTTACCCGTTCGTGCTACAACATGAATGAAACTTGAAAACATATTGCTAAGAAGCCGGACACCAAGAGCCACATGCTGTATGATTTCATTCATATGACATGTCCAGAAGAGGCAAATTCAGAGAGATTGAAAGTAGATTCGTGGTTGCCAGGTGCTGGGAAAAAGTGGAGAGTGACTGCTAGTTATATGGGATTTCTTTTGGGGAAGATGAAAATGTTCTGGAATTAGTGGTGATGGTTGCACAACTTTGTGAATATATTAAAAACCACTGCATTACACATTTGTTTTGCATTATACATTTTTAAGGGTGAATTTTATGTCATATGAATTATATCTCAAGTTTAAAAAGATACCTCTACTTCATTAGGTACTCACCTGAGTATAGCCATTAAAACCAAAATCCTATTTAGAGGAACACCTAAAACTTGTATTATCCCTATAATATGTAAACATAGTTCTTTTTTATATCTGGTTTTATGTAACTGCATATACATACATGTACAGAAATATATATGAATAATTTAAATGGTATTAATGGTGTCCCAAGTAAAGCAGTCCCAGCTAACTCAGGCCAAAGCAAAGGAGGTTCTGAGAGCTCAGGACGCCCCTGCGCATCCGGGTCAAATGGAACGGCCCGGAAGTCCACCGGCCAGCTACTGACACGTGACCAGCGTTGAGGCTGGGAAAAGGCTTGGCGCCCGTCTGTGACCTCATTTCTGCGCGACCCTTATTTTTGGCGTAGAGTTTTCGCGCTGCTCCTGTAAAGGATGCCGAAAGTTGTGTCCCGGTCGGTGGTTTGCTCCGACACCCGGGATCGGGAGGAGTATGACGACGGCGAGAAGCCCCTCCACGTCTACTACTGTTTGTGTGGCCAGATGGTCCTGGTGCTGGGTGAGTAGTCGGGAACCGGAGGGCGTCTGCAAGAAACGAAACTTCGGGTTCTCAAGGGCGGGTTTTTTCTGGCTGTGATCTGGGAGACGCATCTCTTTGAAGATTGGTGGGCTTTCCTGCTCCATGCTGATGCCTCCCTGCCCTACTCCAGGGCAGCTTTTCTGCTTAACCTTCTGTGTATCCAGGCTTCCCTCAAAACTAAATTCCTCCTTCAGAAAAAATTAACTGTTTATCTCCCTTTCCTCCCACTCCGCTTCTAGAAACGTTATAACCTTTCTCCTGCATGCTAGGAGGCTGTCACAGCTCTTACCTTAAACGAGAATAAAGCGTTCCCTTGATCCTACGTTCTCTTCCAGCTG
>NW_019154137.1:2889451-2917600 GCF_002288905.1 Enhydra lutris kenyoni | reverse complement strand
TAACCCCATTTCTTTGCTGCTTTTATAGCAGAACTTCTGGAAAGTTGCCTGTCGCTGCATCCTCACTTCCCATTCCATGTTGACCTCACTTCAGGCGACTTCTCTTCCCACCTCACCATCTAAACCATATTTGTCAAGGTCAATAACTGAACCTGTTAGTGGTGCCAGTGCTCAATGGCCGGTGCTCATTTTAGTTCTCATCTGTATCATTTGACAGAGATGATGATTCCATCCTTCTTAAAACACTTTTTGTCATTTGCTTCCAAGACTCCACAGTCTCCGGAGCTTTCCTCCTACCTAACCCCATTTCTTTGCTGCTTTTATAGCAGAACTTCTGGAAAGTTGCCTGTCGCTGCATCCTCACTTCCCATTCCATGTTGACCTCACTTCAGGCGACTTCTCTTCCCACCTCACCATCTAAACCATATTTGTCAAGGTCAATAACTGAACCTGTTAGTGGTGCCAGTGCTCAATGGCCGGTGCTCATTTTAGTTCTCATCTGTATCATTTGACAGAGATGATGATTCCATCCTTCTTAAAACACTTTTTGTCATTTGCTTCCAAGACTCCACAGTCTCCGGAGCTTTCCTCCTACCTTGATTTTTCCCCTCTTCAATGTCTAGCTCCTTTTCTGATGTTTAGGCATTGCAAGGCCCTAGGCCTCAGTACTCTCACCTGTTCACAATTTGTACTCACTCCCTTCTAAGCGACCACAACCATTCCCAAGCTTTAAATGCCATTTACATGCCGATTCCTCCCCAATGTTCATCTTTAACTTACACTTCCCCTCAAACTCCAGCTGCCTGTTCCCTGTCTCCACTGGATATCTGGTGGGTCTCTCAAAGTGATCATGTTCAGATCAACTTCATGATCCCGTACTTCCTGCTCTCCACTGTTCCACCCTAGTGTGGTAAGTGGTAACACTATTCACCCAGAATCTCAGAAGCAATCTTGACTTCTTTCTTTCCCTTACCTTATGCCCATCCAGTCCATCAACACATTTCGCCGCTACTTGAAAATCTGTCCAGAATCTGACTACTTCTTACTACTTCCATTTCTGCCACTCTAATCCAAGACACCATCATCCCTCACCTGGAATTCCTTCCTTATTTTATTCTGGTCTCTGCTGAAATGTCCCTTCCCTGACTATCTAAAATGGTACCCTTGTTAGTTACTCTTTGTCCTCTTAACCCTGCCTGATTTTTCTTGGTAGCACTTATCCCTATTTGAGATCATTGTCCATCCTTTTAATATCTTGCTGATTTTTTTATAAGCACTTATCATTATCTATGGTCATATTATATAATTCTTATTAAAAAATTTTTTTTAAGATTTTATTTGTTCGTTTGACACAGAGAGAGATCACAAGTAGGCAGAGAGGCAGGCAGAGAGGGAGGGGGAAACAGCTCCCTGCTGAGCAGAGAGCCCCATGTGGGGCTCGATCCCAGGACCCTGGGATCATGACATGAGCCGAAGGCAGAGGCTTAACCCACTGAGCCACCCAGGCGCCCCTATAATTCTTCCTTTTTAAAATTTTCTGCCTCTTCCACTAGAATGAAAACTTCATCAGGGCAGGGTCTCTGCTTTGTCCTTTGCTGAATCCCCAGCACTGTGTTTGAACTGCGGTTGGTACCCAGAGAGCCCTCGAATCCTTGTTGTATAAATGAGTTCTCTTTTAATCACCTAGAATTGAGTGAATTCTTGTTCTCCCTTTTAGTAAATGTGTGGCAAGTCTCTTGCCTTTTGTAAGCTTCAATTCCCTCATTTCTAAACTAGGAATACAAAGTGTCTACTCCAGCAGGTCATTGTGAAGATTAATGAATGTGCAGGCTGCCTGGTGCCAACTCTCCCGCCCCTTCCTCCATTAATTTCAAATGACTGTGATCACTTGACTTCTCTGTGACCCTTTAGGTACTTCATTTGCATTCTGTCAATTTCCATCTGCTTTTTATTTGCACCTTGTTTATTTCCTGTATGTTTTCATCATTTGCAGATTGACACTACTCCAGCTGGTTTGGGTCATTTGCCTGTCTCATGTAGCATAGCACTGACCCTCTCTCTTTTTTTCTAAGCACTTAACCACTTTTCCCAATGCCTTCCTCGTAGGCGGTTCCAGATGCTTGACTGTCTCTTCTGATTCTCATGCATTAGAACACAAACCAAGTGTACCATGATTACAGAAACATAGTAAACTTGTCGTGCTGGGAAGGACTTTTGAGATACTGTCATCTACTTATCCTTCCAATAAGGAGTAAAAACAAAGCAAAACAAAAGGAAGTAATTTGCCAAAGATCACCAAGGTGGTAACGGAGCTCCAGACCTTCTGACACCAAGTCCTTTTCAGTTGGGAAATTCAATAATAGGCTTCCATAAGCATTAGTAATTATAGTAAAACATCACAGTGCTAAGGGCCCCCACTGAACACTTGTGATTGCCCCAGGGTAGTTTTCAGTAGCTCTGGTGACGGAATCTTACTCCATTTCTTCAGACTGTCAGTTAGAGAAATTGCCCATGAGGCCCCGGGATCGCTCCCGCGTGATCGATGCCGCCAAACACGCCCACAAGTTTTGTAACACGGAGGACGAGGAGACCATGTATCTTCGGAGGTAAGAGGCTGATACTTGGATTTCCTTGTGTTTCGGTCTGTTTCTGAGGAATATAAGTACCCCAGCTAGTGCTAAACAGGTTGTTCTTAGGGCTCCAACACTTGGACATTTGTGTTAGCTCTCTAACTTCTGTTAATGTGGCAATACCTTCGCTGTGCTTCGTTGAAATGCTGTTGAGATGTCATTCTGTTGCCATTTGATAGCTGTAATTTGGGTTTTTTGCAAGTAGAATGAGCTCATTCGATCCGTGATGTCTTAGCATGCCGTGTCCCGGGCCCCGAGCAGGGAACTGGCTCTGTGGAGTTGAATGAGGTACTGCCCTTAGCACTGAAGAGCTCGCAGCTCAGTGCGGGAGGCCTGGCTACCTTCTGTGATACAGTGAAATGCCGGGGTGGTAAGCCAAAAGCTATGGGAAAGCAGATGGGAGCGGGTCATTCTGAATGGTGGTGAAAGGCACCAAACGATGATGGCATTTGTCTTTGGCCTTGAACTAGGATTTCACCAAGTTGATGAGGGGGCTGAGGAGCATCCCAGGTGGAGGGAATATGGAAGCATTGAAAGGAGCACTTATGGTATGCTTGGGAACTTCGAACGGTCCTTGGTGACTGTAGTCCACGTGACTTTACAGGAAGGGCTTCATGCATCCTGAGTTGGGGCCAGAGTGAATTGCTGAAGTAGACAAGTTTGGCCCTCACCTGCTGGCAAGAGCCATCTCTCTCTCTCTCTCTCTTTTTTTAAGATTTTATTTATTATTTGACAGAGACACAGCGAGGGAGGGAACACAAGCGGGGGCAGTGGGAGAGGGAGAAGCAGGCTCCCTGCTGAGCAGGGAACCCAGTGCGGGGCTCGATCCCAGGACCCTGGGATCATGACCTGAGCCGAAGACAGACCCCTAATGACTGAGCCTCCCAGGTGCCCCGAGCCATCTCTCTCTTTTAAGCAGGGGAGTGACATGGTTGGATCTGTTTGAGATTTGGGAGTCCTTGGCCGAGATAAGGAACTGAAACCTGGGAAGGGCTAACATTATATGGCGTGTGGAGCAAGAAGAGAGAGGACTGAAGATACCATCCTGGGGAGCATTGACATTTAAAAAGCAGACAAAACAGTTGGAACCTGGCCATGTGGAAAACGGGAGGAGAGAGTGTCAGGAAGTGTGGATGTCTGGGGAGGGTGGCCATCAACAGGTGCCTGAGGCCACAGAGAGGTCAGTTGTAGGGGATTAAAAAGTCCAGACGTTCCTTCACATACATTTCGTTTCCTCGGCTTCTGCTCTATGCCGGGGTCCTGTCCAGAAGCCTTTGAGATGCCAGTGGATTTATTTGCTAGGGCTGCCGTAACAGTACCAACAGCTGGGTGGCTTAAAGCAACAGAAACTGTCTCACATTTCTGGAGAGTAGAAGTCTGAAACGAGGCTGTTGGCAGAGCCACCGTGGTCTCTGGGAAGGTTTTAGGGGAGGATCCTTCCTTGGCCCTTCCCAGCTTCTGGTGGTTGCCGGCAGTCCTTGGCGTTTCTTGGCTGGCAGATGCAACACTTCAGTCTCTGTATCGTCACATGGCCTTCTCCCTGTGTCTCGGTCTCTGTTTTTCTTTTCTTTTTATAGGGACACCAGTCACATCGGATTAAGGGCACATTCTGCTCATCTACATGACCTCATTGTAACTAATTATATCTGCAACGACCCTCTTTCCAAATAAAGTCACATTCCGAGATTCCTGGAAGGATGTGACTTTTTTTTTTAAATATTTTTATTTATTTATTTGACAGAGATCACAAGTAAGCAGAGGAGATAGGCAGAGAGAGAGGAGGAAGCAGGCTCCCTTCTGAGCAGAGAGCCCGATGTGGGGCTCAATCCCAGGACCCCGGGACCATGACCTGAGCCGAAGGCAGAGGCTTTAACCCACTGAGCCACCCAGGTGCCGCAGGATGTGACTTTTTAATGGATACCATCCAACCCAGTACAACCAGTAAACAGGCAAAGTACCCTGCCTGTATGGAGCTTATATTCTAGGGCTGAGCTGGAGAAAGCAACAGGCTGACATCTTGCTATGTTAATTTAAGAAACCAAACTGTTGTCAGCCCACACTAACGAAAAGAAGTACCGCTAGGTGACATTCAGTAGCAAATGAGACCTCGAGCACCACTGTGCTTCTAGAGCACAGGCTTCTAGAGTTGTGCAGCTGAGCAGGAAATTGGTCATACACAAGATACAACTCGAGGCCAGTAATACAACCAGATTATAAAAATTGATGAAATTTACAAAGGAATGCCCTTTGGGTAGCACGGGGAGAATACCCCATTATGATGAATAGGACGGTTGACAAGATGCCCTATCTGAAGCTAATCCGTTGTCTTTTTCTCCCTCCATTAACCCTTGTTTAGTTTTCTGATGTTGAAAATTGCCAACTGAGGGGTGCCTGGGTGGCTCAGTCCATTAAGTGTCTGCTTTTAGCCCAGATCATGATCCTGGGGTTCTGGGATCAAGCCTCACATCCGGATCCCTGCTTAGCAGGGAGTCTGCTTCTCCCTTTCCTTCTGCCGCTCCCCCTGCTTGAGCTCACGTGCATTCTCTTTCCCTCTCTCAAATAAATAAATAAATAAATAAATAAATAAAATCTTTTAAAATAAGTAAAATCTTTTAAAATCTTTTATATGGGGGCGCCTGGGTGGCTCAGTGGGTTAAGCTTCTGCTTTCAGCTCAGGTCATGATCCCAGGGTCCTGGGATCAAGCCCCACATCTGGCTCTCCGCTCAGTGGGGAGCCTGCTTCCCCCTCTCTCTCTCTGCCTGCCTCTCTGCCTACTTGTGATCTATGTCTGTCAAATAAATAAATAAAATATTTAAAAAAAAATAAAATAAAATCTTTTATATGTATCTTTAAGATCACTAAGATTTATGATGTGTTTATTATATATATCATAGTTACATATGCTAATGTGTAATAGTATTTCTATATATTGAACGGTTGTGTATTACTCAGTTAATACAAAAATTGATCTAACAACACAGCAGGCCAGAGGCCCCCATGGCACTAAAAGGCAGACGCCCTCACCTCTAGGCCAGAAAACGGAGTGGCCTTAGTCTGAAATAGAAACCCCGGAATCCAACCAGCCTGGTCCTGGAAGCGAGCCAGCTTTGGGACCTCGCCCTAGGGCTGGGTATTGCTCAGGCTTGTGGCCTCTGGCCAGGTGACTGTGTAGGGGCAGAGAGTTCTCAGAGTTTACCAACAAGGCAGGGTAAACTCCCCCGCACCCCCCCCCCCGGTTGTTGTTCCTGTTCTAATCATGAGCATTCTGTCCAGTGGCCCACTCTAGTGTGCTCCCCTCCTGAGGGGAGGGGTGCATTTCCCTCCTTAGCCAGGGGTGTGTGCGAGCACCGGTTGCTGAACACATGCAGTCTGGCCACTCCCCATGTGCTCGGGAGCCCAGGGGTGTGTGGGGGGGTGCTCCTCGATTGAGCGTCCCACCGTTGATCTTGGCTCAGGTCTTGGTGTCAGGGCTGTGAGTTCGAGCCCCATGTTGGGCTCCACGTTTGGAGCCTACTTTATTTATTTATTTATTTTTTATCTTAAATTTTTTTTAAATTTAAAAAAATTTTTTTAAAGATTTTATTTATTTATTTGACAGACAGAGATCACAAGTAGGCAGAGAGGCAGGCAGAGGGAGAGGAGGAAGCAGGCTTCCCGTGGAGCAGAAAGTCCGATGTGGGGCTCGATCCCAGGACCCTGGGATCATGACCTGAGCCAAAGGCAGAGGCTTTAACCCACTGAGCCACCCAGGCGTCCCAGGTCAGCCCTATTTAATTTGGGAGGAGACTACACTGGGTGTCAATACCAGGGCGCAAGGATTATTGGGGGCCATCTTAGAGACTGCCACAACCAGGAAAAATGTTTTGTTTTTGGCCTTCCCTCCCTCACATAATCCTAGACCAGAGTCAATTAGTGCAGCTACCTAGTTCATATTAATCACTTCCTTATGCCAGTTCAGTATCTCGTCTCACTTCCATGAACTTTTTGAGAGCAAGAATCCTGCCTTGTACTTCCAAAACCCTTAGTACACTTTGCCTGATTGTTGGCACATGGTTAGAGTAGACGAATTGTTGCAAACTTGACAAAATCCTCTTTGGCACTGGTGTTTGAAAATTTCTCACCAAGAAATACACAGTCCCCTTTACTTAAAATCCTGTGTTTTCTGGGGTATCCTGGGTGGTTCAGTGGGTTAAGCCGCTGCCTTTGGCTCAGGTCATGATCCCAGGGTCCTGGGATTGAGCCCCACATTGGGCTCTCTGCTCAGCTGGGAGCCTAATCCCCCCCACCCCGCCTGCCTCTCTGCCTACTCGTGATCTCTGTCTGTCAAATGAATAAATAAAATCTTTTAAAAAAAAAGGAACCATAAATATTGTAGCTTTTGGTGTCTACCGTTCTTCATTTAGCATGTTTTCCAGGTACATCCACAATGTAGAATGACTCGGTACTTTATTCGTTCTTGTGGCTGAATGACATTCCATTGTAAGGACATACCACATGTCGTTTATCTGGTCATCAGTTGATGGGCATTTGGACTGTTTCCTTTTTAAAAAAATTTTTTTTTTTTACTATTATGGGTAATGTTGTAAACGTGTGGACATGTGTACAGGATTTTGTGTGAACATGTTTTTGGTTCTCACGGGTGTAGGCTTATGAATAGCTGGGTCATACATGTCGTGTACCTTGAGGTCATTTGTGTATCTTCTTTGGAGAAATGTCTGTTCAAATTCTTTGCTCATTTTTTAATTGGTGTATTTGTCTTTTTAATTGTTGGGTCATAGGAATTCATATATTATAGATGCTAACCCCCTAACAGATACATGATTTGCAAACATTTTCTCCCATTCTGTGGATTGCCTTTTCACTCTTTTTGGTGATACTTTTAGAAGCATAAAAGTTTTTAATTTAATCAAGTCCAGCTTATTTTTTTCTTTGCTTGTGCTATAGGAGTCTTAGCTAAGAAACCATTGCCTAATTCAAGGTCTTGAAGGTTTATGTCTACATTTTCTTCTAAGAGTTTTATAGTTTAATTCTTAGGTTTAAGCCTTTCATCCATTTTGAGTTAAAAAATTTTTTTTAGTTAATTTTTTTAGACAGTGTGAGATAAGTATGTAATAAATTCATCCTTGTACATGTGGATATCCAGTTGTCCTGGTACCAGTTATAGAAAGTCTGTTTTTTCTCCTTTGAATGGTCTTGGTACCCTTATCAAAAATCGGTTAGCGATATATGTATGGGTTTATTGGGACTCTCTGTTCCATTCCATTGATCTGTCTGTCTTTATGCCAGTACTACCCTGTCTTGATTATTGTGGCTTTTGTGGTTTTGAAATCAGAAAATGTGAGTCCTCCAACTTTGTTCTTTTTCAGGATTGTTTTGGCTATTCTAGATTCCTTGTAATTCCATGTGAATTTTAGGATCAGCTTGTCAATTTCTGCAAAAAGCCAGCTCGGATTTTGATAGGGATTGTTTTGAAGCTGTAGATTCGTTTAGGGAGTATTACTATCTTAATGTTAAGTCTTCAGTCCACGAACATGGAATGTCATTCCATTTACTTAGGTGTTCTTTAATTTCTTTCAGCAATGTTTTATAGTTTTCAGTGCACAAGTCTTGCACTTATTTTGTTAAATTTTTCCTAAGTATTTTATTCTTTTTAAGGTTTTATTATTTATTTGACAGAGACACAGAGAGAGAGGGAACACAAGCAGGGGGAGAGGGAGGGGGAGAAGCAGGCTCCCTTGGTGAGCAAGGAGCCCAATGGGGGGCTTGATCCCAGGACCTTGGGATCATGACCTGAGCTGAAGGCAGCCACTTGATGACTGAGACACCCAGGCACCCCAGTATTTTATTCTTTTTGATGCTATTATAACTGGAATTGTTTTCTTATCTTTATTTTTTATTGTTCATTTTTAGTATATAGGACTCCATTAGTTTTTATATGTTGATCATGTAACCTGCAGTCTTTCTAAACTTGTTTATTAGCTCTAATTGTATGTTTGTGTGTTCTTTAGGGTTTCTGTGTGTAAGATCATGTCATCTACAGATAGAGATGGTTTTACTTTTTCCCTTCCAATCTGGATGCTTTTTATTTCTTTTTCTTGCCAGTTGCCCTGGCTAGAACTTCTCCTACAGTGTTGAATAGAAGTGTTGAGAGTGTGTATCCTTGTCTTGTTCCTGATCCTAGGAGAAAAGCTTTCTGTCTTTCACCATTAAGTATGATATTAGTTTATGTAACTGTGGGTTTTTCATAGGTGCCCTTTATCAGGTGCAGAAAGTTCCCTTCTATGCCTAGTATATTAATAAGGGTTTTGAATTTTGTCAGCTGCTTTTCTTTTGTGTCTGTTGAGATGTTGAGATGATCATTTTTTCCCTCTTTTGTTCTATTACTATGGTGTCTTGGCTTTGATTAATTTTTTTATATGTTGCACCAGTCTTGTAGTCCTGGGATAAATTCTGCTTGGTCATGTTATATGATCTTTTTTCTATGCTCCTGGATTCAGTTTGCTAGTATTTTTTTGTTTTTTGAAGAGTTCTGCCTGTGTGTTTGTAAGCAATATTGATCTCTAGTTTGTTGTTGTTGTTGTACCTTTGTCTGGTTTTGGTATCAGGGTAATCCTGGCTTCATACGATGAGCTGGAAGGTGTTTCCTCCTCTTCTGAAAAGTTTGTGAAACTTTGGTATTAATTCTTTGAACTTTTAGTAGAATTCACCAGTGAAGCCACTCATCCCAGGCTTTTCTTTGTGCAGAGTGTTTTGATTACTAATTAAATCTCTTTACATGGAATAGTCTATTTAGATTTTCTGTTTCTTTTCCAGTGAGTTTTGGTAGTTTATCTTATTCTATTGTTCTAGGAGTTTGGCCATTTCATCTTGATTATCTCATTTGTTGCCATATGGTCATTCATAGGATAAGCTTACAAATCTTGTTCTGTCAGACCAGTAGTACTCTTGATTTTTTAAAATCCTACTAACATTAGACTATTTACAATTCCCTGAATATGCTGTGTTTTTGGTTTTGCACATAATATTCCCACTGCTTGAAATACTGCTTGCTATCAGGACCATTGGCTTTCAGCCACCTCCTCATGAAGCCTTCCATGACCGCCTCAGAGAGACTTGGTGCTCCCACCTCTACATTCCCATTATATGGTATACATTTCTCCATTTAAGAACTTACCTCCAGGGGCGCCTGGGTGGCTCAGTGGGTTAAAGCCTCTGCCTTCGGCTCAGGTCATGATCCCAGGGTCCTGGGATCGAGCCCCACATCAGGCTCTCTGCTCCACGGGGAGCCTGCTTCCTCCTCTCTCTCTGCCTGCCTCTCTGCCTACTTGTGATCTCTGTCTGTCAAATAAATAAATAAAATCTTTAAAAAAAAAAAAAAACTTACCTCCATGATAGTAATTTTCCTCACTAAACCAAATTCTTAAAGGAATTCTTTCAACCAGTGTTTTATTGCATGTCTATTTTGTTTCCAGTACTTTGCTCGGTTCTGGGGATAGAGTGGTCAGACAGGCATGGTCTCCGTTAATCTCTGATCTCATGGGCCTTACAGTCCAGTGGGATGACGGAAAAATAAAGTCATTATGATTCTGGGAGGTCCTGTGAATGAAACAAATGGCTCATACAAAGAATATCGTGAAAACTTCTTTGAAAAAGTGGCTGAGACCCCAAAAATGAGAATGGGAAAGCAGTGAGAAGAGCATTCTGGGGAGAGAGAAGTGTGTGTGTGAAAGGTCCGAGGTGGGAAAGCACTTGTTTGTTCAAAGAAGAGAGGTCTGTTGTGGCTGGTTCATGGTGAGGGAGGGAGGGCATCTGTGAAAGGAGATGGGCCCAGTTTTGTGCTCAGCTGGTGCCTGGGAGGCCATGGTAAGGAGGCTAGATTTTATTCTAGGTGTCTTAGGAAGCCACTCTTGCCTCTGTTTAAAGAATGATTTGGAGTGTAACAGCGGAAGCAGATTCTAGAATAGTAGTTAAAGTTTGTATGTTAGGTATGAATTTAGAACAGGGGAAGGCCTAACCAAATACCACACACATGCGCGCACTTGCTTTCGATTTGACTGCCCCCAAATCTCAAATTTCCACAGTCAAACTGGGGAAGAAATATTTATAAGGCCCATCAACATCTGCAAGTCTAGAAAATAAAAAGACAACTCAGTAGGCAAAAGATATGAACTGACAGTTCACCCAAAAAGAGAAAACACAAATGCCTATAAAATACACGAAAAGATGCCTCACCTTTGACTCTTTAAAAAAAGAAATGCAAATTATGAGAGCACAGTTTTCACGTGTCAGATTGACAGTTGTGCAATTTAATCACATCCTGTGTTGGTGAGACTGGAGAGAAACACAACTTCACATTGGTGGTAGGAACGTAGATTGGTTCAACTTCCCTAGAAAGTAATTTGGCAGTATTTCTCAGAATTTAAAGCGGATACTCTTCTAGGAATTTATCCAACAGGTAAAAGACTTTTCGGTTTATCCACACAAAGGAATACAGTGCAGCTCTTATGAAGAATGAGGCACCTCTTTGTCAATTGGTAAGGAAGGGTCCCCTATGAATTTTCTAACCAGGACACATTTTTTAGGCAAACAAATGAAGAACAAAGAAGTGTAAGGTATGCTGCGTTTGTCTAAAAAGGGAAAGAAATAAAATATATTTTCTTTATATGTCAATAAGGATTCCTTGCTTGAATCGTCAACTATCTCTGGGAGGAACAGAAGAAACCAGAAGCAATATTTGCCTCTGGGGAAGAGAACTGGGTGGGAGGGTATTTACTTTTCTTTATATTCTTACATATGCCATGTATGCATATGGCCTTTTAAAAAAATGGAAACAAACAAGGGGCAAGGAAGTGAGGAGACCAGTCCGGAAGCTAGGACAGTCGGCCAAGGAAGAGATGGTGGCCGGAAGGTGGAGCAAAGCAGACAGGTTCAAGATCTTTTTTTTGGAGAGAAAATCCTTAGGATTTGCTGATGGACTGGGTGTGGGCAGTAAGAGAAAGAGGAGTCAAGGATGAGTCCCAGGTTTGTGTTAAGCATCTTGGGTGGGTGGCAGAGTTGCTTACCTAAGGCGCTCTTGTGGGCTTGGTGGCCTGGGCTTGAATGTAGCCTATTCTGCTTCTGGACTCTGACCTGGGGCAAATCATGTGCTTAGGTTTGTGCCTTCATGTGGAAAATAGGAATGGTAATAGGAACTTGGGTTGCTGTAAGGCTTATATGGCTTCATACATACGTTCTTGAGCACTGCGTACATGTGGGTGCTGGTATTATTATTGTTGTTGTTGTTATCACCGTGACCCTGCCTGCTGCTGTGACTACAGCTCCTGCTGCTCATTTGTTCATACCATTTTTTTTTTACTTCCGTTTCCTGCACAGGCCTGAAGGCATTGAGCGACAGTACAGGAAGAAGTGTGCAAAGTACGTGTCTAACAGCGTGGGATTCTCCCAATCACACAAAAGCAAAGGCGGTAGTGTGTTCAGGAAGGAATTATGTGGATGCCATTCTCTATTATCTTTATCCTTGTAATCCCAACTGCCTTCGAACTTCAACTACACAAAAACCAATATGCTTCTCAGACTAGTCGAAGTCACATCTCTGACCAGCTGGCCACAGAAATTTTTTTTTAACATTGTATCATTTTTCTTTTTTTTTTTTAAGATTTTATTTATTTATTTGTTAGAGAGAGAGAGAGCGCATGAGCACAGGCAGACAGAGTGGTAGGCAGAGGCAGAGGGAGAAGCAGGCTCCCCGCTGAGCAAGGAGCCCGATGTGGGACTCGATCCCAGGACGCTGGGATCATGACCTGAGCCGAAGGCAGCCGCTTAACCAACTGAGCCACCCAGGTGTCCCTGTATCGTTTTTCTAAATAGAGATATAATTTACATATGATAAAATTTGTCTTTTTTAAAAAAAAGATTTTATTTGACGGAGAGAGAGACAGCGAGAGAGAGAACACAAGCAGGGGGAGTGGGAGAGGGAAAATCAGGCTTCTCGCTAAGCAGGGAGCCCAAATGGGGCTCCATCCCAGGACCCTGGGATCATGACCTGAGCCAAAGGCAGACACTTAGCTACTGAGCCACCCAGGCACCCCTGTCCTTTTTTTTTTCTCTTAACTAATCTCTGTGCCCACTGTGGGGCTTGAACTCACCACCCCAAGATCAACTTTTGCCTGCTCTCCTGACAGCCAGCCAGGTGCTCCCCAGATTTGCCTGTGTTAAGCATACAGTCTGAGAACTCATGACAGAAACATACCGTCCGCTAACACCACCCTGCCGCGATGCGGGCCATTCTCGGCCTCCTGTGCCCTTTGTAGTCAGTCCCCTTCTCTGTGTTCCCCCACTGGCAGCCGCTGAGCTGCCTTCTGTAGCTACAGTTTTGCCTTTTCTAAAAATGTTACCTACAGGTGCACCTGGGTGGCTCAGTGGGTTAAGCCTCTGCCTTCGGCTCAGTTCATGGTCTCAGGGTCCTGGGATCGAGCCCTGGTGAGTAGTGTCCATGGCTCCATTGTCCCTCTCCCCCTGTACGAGGGCATTTGAGTTGCTGATGGTTTTGACTGTCCTGCATAAAGCTGTTACGAACATTCTAGTATAAACCTTGGTGGGGACACGTGTTTTCTCTGGAGTGGAATTGCTGGCTCGTATGGTGAATGGAACATAACGTAACGTAATCCAGACTTACTTATAAAGCCTATTGGAGGGCCCGTAGACCCACAAGAGCGTTAGAGACTGTTCTGTAAAGCTATATCTACATGTCCAGCTTTTGGCCGTTAACAGTGAGAATACTAAACTACAGTATGTTCCATCTGGTTGATGGCACGACAGCTACACCTTGGCTCTCAGAAGACTCAGGCGAGGAGAATCAAGGCACGGAAATGGCTAAGAAGGCAATTTAGTTCCCAGCCACACTAGAGTTGTCAACTTCAGTTTGTGTCTTTTTTTTTTTTTTAAAGATCCGATTTTTAAGTAACGTCTGTACCCAACATGGGTCTCAAACTCACAACCCCAAGGTCAGGAGTCACACTCCACCAACTGAACCAGCCAGGCGGCCCCCCACCAGTTTATCATGTCTTATGAGTACTTCATGTAGCTGAAAAAGTAGAACAAAACTGACCAACCCAAGAAAGTATGATGATTACTTCCTAGAGCAGTTGGCCGGCCACTGCTGGGGAGCTTTACACCCCTTCTCGACACTACAAAAACCCAAACAAAACTAGACAAACCCCCCATGCTAGGTATCCAGACTTCTGGGAAGAATGGCAGCAGTTTTTTTTTTCCTAATGATATATCTATTTATTAGAGAGTGAGAAAGAGAGAGAGGGGAACCCAAGCGGTCTCCTCGCTGAGTGCGGAGCCTGGCGTGGGGCCCGATCCCACGACCCTGAGATCATGACCTGAGCTGAAACCAAGAATCAGTTGTACCACCCAGGTGCCCCAGCAGGTTTTATATATATATATATTTTTTTTTTTTTTTTTTTATATATATATATATATATATACATTTTTTTTTTTAGAAACTTGTATTTTAAAATTTTTATTTATTAAGTAATTTTTCCATCCAGCATGGGGCTCAAACTCACAACCTCGTGATCTGGAGTCACATGCTCTCCCAGCTGAGGCAGCCAGGCGCCCTGGAGTGGCAGTGGCTTTAACGGGAAAGCAAGCAGCAGCGGGCGCCGGCATTTCCCAAACTTGTCCAATGCTGAGAATCACCTGGGATGCTGAGGAAAGTGATAGATTCCCAGGCCTCAGCTTCCAGACTTGCTGAATGAGGATCTTTGGAAGGAGCGGGGAGTCTGAGCAGCAGCTGTAACAAATTCTTACTTGGTAAAGTGATTCCTCAGTGATTCTTAGGCAGCAGTTCTGGGAAACACCGGAAGGAGCGAATCCTTAGTTTATGCCACGAACGAAACTGTTCCCAGTGTCTGAGCGCGCTTTGTGAATCGGCGTTTTGGGGATTTGGATTCTGAGCTTCCCAGAGACTGACTCTGCTGTTTGCAGGTGTGGACTGCCCCTCTTCTATCAGTCCCAGCCCAAGAATGCCCCCGTGACTTTCATTGTGGATGGCGCAGTAGTCAAGTTCGGCCAGGGTTTTGGTAAAACGAATATCTACACTCAGAAGCAAGAGCCTCCTAAGAAGGTAATCACTGAAGGAGACCGACCGGTTCATATAGCTGCGAATCTCCGGATCGCCCTCCATCTTTCAATGAGTGTAATGAGAAAGTGCCCTTTTTGGACACATGCTTTATTAAGAGGATGCCATTTTTATGGGTGAGCAGATGTTAATGTAACATCTGTTATGTGTTCTTTTCTTCTTTCCTACGGCTGTCCCAGGAGTAAAGTTAGAAATTGTATGGTTTTGATTCATGATTTCCTTTGAAATCTCTTCCTTTTTCAGTGTGGACAGTTAAAGTGAAAGTTAAAAAGCCTTGATGGCAAATATTAGAAAAATAGAATCCAAATAGAAAAAAAAATCTACTGGCACTTTTAGATAGGCCAGCCTCTCCGTCCTCCCCCCCGCCAAACCGCCTCACCCTGCAGTCAGGTGTGTGCGTGGACACGCGTGCGCGACGTGCAGCTCACAGAGCCTCTTGCAGTGAACGAGACTGATTCCTCCTCCTGTGACTCCAGGTGATGATGACCAAACGGACCAAAGACATGGGCAAGTTCAGCTCCGTTACGGTGTCTACCATTGATGAAGAGGAAGAGGAGATTGAGGCTGTGAGTGCTTCTGCTCCCAAGGGAACTGGATTGGGGGGTGGGCCCGGAAGGACCTGGGACTCTAGAACCAGCCCATTCGAGTATCGGAATAATGAGAAATGTTGCTTCCAGGCCTTACTGTGTTAGTAAGAAACTAGAGGACCCCAGGCCCGTTCCTGTCTCTCTGGATCCCTAGGGCATCTGTAAAATGAGAACCAGGGAGTTGGACTGGATCAGTGGCATTTTCATACTGGTTTTGAGATGCTTTCAGGGGGCAAATCCCTCATCCCTCTTCATCCCTAAAACTTATCGGACTCTGCAGTTTGAGGTCCCGTCAGTCTGGCTCGAGTGGCTTGTGAGGCTCTCCTTAGCAGTACGAGCAATTACCTTTATGGTCCTTCAGTATAATGAGGTTTACAGAGAGATGTTATCTGTTGTTTTTCAAATGGTTTCGGCCGAAACCTGAGCTCTCCTGGATTATTGAACAGCTGACGAGTTTAAAGGGAACAGAGTCCGTTTCAGGAACAATTCTGAGATCCGAGGAGCAGGAATTGCTACTTACGGTCTCTGGGACTCACTGGTACTGCCGGGTCCCGGGTGCCGCTCTTCCTCCCGCAGAGAGAAGTCGCCGACTCGTATGCACAGAATGCCAAAGTGATCGAAAAGCAGCTGGAGCGCAAGGGCATGAGCAAACGGCGACTGCAGGAGCTGGTGAGTGCCCGGGCGGCAAGGGTTTCTTGGTCTGAGAGACCTTCCAGCGGTCGGGGAGATCCTGCAGGAAGTCTATGTGCCGGGTGTGGGGCACCGGGTAGCTGGTGGCCAGCTGTCTCACCCTGGCCCGTCACGGTCGGTGTACTCTGTCTAGCGACCACAGGCTCCAGGCCCCAAGTTAGAGTACTCGCCGGCCAGCCCTGACTGGGCCGGTACTTGAACCTGCTACCCAGGATTCATGAATGCGCACCTGGGTGGGGAGGGCGTACAGCTGTGCTACATTGGCTTCACTGGGATGGGGGCCTTGGGGCTCCCTAAAGCCCCGGGGCCGCCCCTACTTTCTGTGTGAGTCACAGACTCATGGCGCGTGCACGCTTGCATTTGATGGCGCCGTCAAGGTGGGTCTTCTTGATAACAATGTACTTTTGCTAGTTCTTTAAAATCGGCCATCCCTGTCTTGGTGCCTCATCGGAGGCTGTGGTGGTGCAGTCTGATGACCGGAGAGCTTCCTTTGGTGACAGGTGGTGGGTCTTGGGTGCGGCATTGCCCTGCCATCGTGGTCTAGAGCCGTGCCTATCCCATTTGCCTAGGGGAAGGACCGGGGCTTGCTTCTTTTTTTAAATCTCCAGTTTGTCAAGAACAGATTTATAATCTATAAAATGCCATAAAAATGCATTTGCCTCAAGTGCTCATGCTAAATTATTTGATTTTGTTATGACGCTGGCAAATTACTGTGCGAGGTTCTAGATGCTAACTCTTGATTTTTATACATATCTTGCATGAACCAACAACCGGCAGTTCACGGACCGTATGACATGAAGCAACACTGTTCCAGAATAGTGTTTCTCGTCTTATTCTGCCAGAAATGGGATACTGGTATATCATGGTATTGATTCCCTCAGCCCTTTGAAGGGCCTGGGGCTGTAGGAGCCCTGCGCTGATCACCTTTGACTGAAGCCTTTTACCACACAGACACCATCGTTTTCTATGTGTAGCATAATACCAGAAAGGTTGGAAAGCAGTTGATAGAGATACGTAACGATTTGCCAACCATTGTTCTACTTTCTATACTAAGTGAACACAAAAGGATAGTGTCTGGGCAGTTAGGAGAAGGAAGGAAAATAAGAATGTCATGGCATTGCTCAGGGCATATGCTTTTCTTCCTTTCTAGGCTGAACTGGAAGCCAAGAAAGCAAAGATGAAGGGGACCTTGATTGACAACCAGTTCAAGTGATCAGGACCTTCCTCTTAGCCCAGACCGGAAGTGGGCATTTAGACAAGGAGGAAAAAGAACTGTTTCTTGACTCCACAGACTGGTGGTCACCTTTTGGCCCCAGTGGAAGGCTTTCCATTACTTGCCATTGATTGTTCCTACATTCAGTGAGGGCTTTGAGTCCGTCTGACCTGCTTTCTAGAGATGGGTTTTCTAAATCTTTCTGTATATAGGTCTTCTGTACTATTTTTTGTGCATTTGATGTAAACTTCTTCAGCTGTGTGGAAAGTCTGAACACACCAGGGCTTGAGTGTCTCTTGTTTTGAAAGTAGCTCTTCTTAGTCCCTCTTCAAAGCTAATAAAATGTTTATAGATTTTTTAAAAAAGTACTATGATGTATCACAGAGAAAGTGGCATGGATTATATTTAAAGTTACAGCAATTATGATTCTTTTAAGTGACTATTCTTAGACGGGCAGGAATTGGCTATGGTTTGAACCTCTCTCCTGTCAGAAAGGAATCCGTGGAAAGCCAGAATGTCCATAAAGCTTCCTTTAGCTTCGCATTCAGAGAAACTTCCTTGGTAACAAACTACAGAAATGATCCCTGAAAATGTAGTCTTTCTTCCTTTACTTCAAATGGTAAAGCTGTAGATGTGTTATTCCTTACTGGCCTTTGTACCTAAAGAAGGAACAGCCAGATTGGGGGCGGGGGCGGGTAGGGTAGCCCAGGTCTAAATGAAAATGGGGTCTCAGTAAGCAACCCAAGGTGACCACCATCCCGTCAGGCAGCTAGGAAGACGCCTGCTTCCATATGTGGGTACGGGAGGGAGACCTAGAGTAAGAACTGATACTGAGACAAAACAAAAGTAGCTGTTGGCCAGTTCGTATTTCACATTTGCTATTTGTAGAGGAGTGTTGTCTTTTTAAATATTTAGGGGCACTGGGGTGACTCTGTTGGTTAAGCCTCTGCCTTCGGCTCAGTCACGCTCCTGAGGATGGATGGAGCCCCGCATCGAGCTCCCTGCTCAGCGGGGAGGCTGCCCCTCCCCACCCAGCTCCTGCTCTCTCTAGTTCTCTCTCAAGTAAATAAATTAAATCTTAAAAAAAAATAGTTAATGTCATGCCATTTCAGTGATAACAATATGGAGCGTTATATACGTGTTTTTATCTGTTCACTTGTATTACAAGCTGTTGGGCCGGAAGAGGCTTTTAATCAACTCATACTCTCTACAGTGGAAAGCTGACGCTCAGCAGTCACCCAAAACGTGTGTAAGGCGCTGCTGGGAAATAATAGGACATTTCTCCTTGCTTTTTTCCCTGCCTTCCTTATTTGGAATGCAGAGTAGCTTGGAGTAGGGGGTAGATGCGAGCTAGCAAGAACTGGGAGAAAGAGGAGTGGCAGGGGGCCCTGGAAAGCCAGGTGGGGCTGTGTTGCCATCTTCCTGAGTTCTCCTGCATCCAGTGAGGTCTTTGCAACCGAGTCTTCCTGTCCACCTCATTTCCTGTCCTCGTTCTGAAAGATACTTGGACAGCATGTAGATGGCCAACCATAATCTCCTCGCAATTCCTTGACCTCACCTCCAAACAGTGACCTTTACCTTCACGCCTCTGTAGCCATAAACTCCCATGACCGTAGCCTGGCTGCCATGTCCACCACGTCTGAGATCCAAGATTCTAGAGATCCAAACTTCTGCTCTGTGATCACAGCCTCCTCACATGGCCACTCTCATGCTCTCACTTCCACTAAACCTGTTCTGTTTTCAGATTTGAAGGATGGTTATTTTATCAGTCCTTATATAAAAAACTGCAGGAGTTTACGGATGATAATACTCTTTAATGGCTGCTCGCTCCGTGTTACGTGCCATGGAAGGCACTTCGTGGGTATGACCTAGTCAAAACAAGATGACAGTCCTATGAGATCGGTCTGTTCCCATTCTCATCTCACAGATGAGAATTGAAGGCTCTGAGAGCATAAGTTTCCTAAGATCCCATAGCCAGGAAGTGATGAAGCCAAAAATCTGACTATAGAACTAGGCTGAATTGCTTCTCCTATGGGATTAAAAAAAAAAAATCTATTATTGAGAACAGGTAGCAATTTCATTTTGAGAAACCAAGTAAAAGGTGCTGTAAAGACACATAGAGGACTCCCTGTAGCAAATGTGTCGTCACCTTTCCACATATTTTCTGAAATATTTGTCCTTAGATACTAACCCTAAACCATTTTAACAGCTGGTTCAAATTGTGCACTTTGCTTCATCTTTAAGACTGCAAATCATGATGTCATTAGTACCAAATAAACATGTGCTCTTTAATGTTGGCTGCTTTCATATTGAACTACTTACAAAAGTGATACACTGTGCTTTCTCTAGTCTCTTTATTTTCTTGTAGTATTTTAGCAGCAAATACAGTGTTTTAATGTTAGTACTAAGAACCATATTGGAATTTCGGAGAGTCTTACTCTGTTTTGTTTTGTGTTTGTGCAGATTATCAACTGTAATAAAATAGTAAAATGTAAAATGTTTCCACTGTAATAATTACTGACATTTGGAGGTGTAATTCTACCGCGTAAGAGAAATTGAAAAGCTTTTTAAACACTAGCTTGTCTCCACCCTTTTGGAATCCTTAGCACTGTGGGTCACCTCCTTTTCTTAAGGAAAAAGCTTCCCTTTTTTATTTCCTTGATGTTTTACTCTGCTGCTGCTTTACCTCTCTGACTACTCTGTTTTTTAAGATTTTTAAAATGATTTTATTTATTTATTTGTAAGAGAGAGAGAGCACAAGCAGGGGGAGTGGCAGGCAGAGGGAGAAGCAGGCCCCCTGCTGAGCAGGGAGCCCACTTCGGGGCTCTATCCCAGGAACCTGGGACCTGAGCCGAAGGCAGATGCTTCATCGACCGAGCTACCCAGACATCCCTGACTACTCCATTGTTTTGCTCAGTTTTAACAAAGCACGGTCTATTACACTTGAGCTTTTAGTATCTGATATTCCTCCAGGAAAACAAAAAACATCACTTACGGTGAACTAAACCTGCTTCTCCACTTCATAGATCCTTGATCCTCCTGTTTTCTCCCAGTACTGCCATTCTGTCACTACCCGTCTTCTTTCTGACCCAGCTAGATCCTGTGGTTGGGGCTCTGAAGTCCTCTCAGCTTCAACCCTTCTGACTTTGAGTTTGCTTTTTCTTTATTTAAAAAAAGTAGGCTCTATGCTCAATGTGGGGCTTGAACTCATGATCCTGAGATCAAGGGTCACACATTCTACCAACTGAGCCAGCCAGGTGCTCCTGACCTTGAGTTTTTTACCTTAAAGTCTTTGAATCATTTTAGATGTACAGAAAAGTTCCAGAGATAGTTCAGAAAGTTCCTATATACTCTCCACTCAGATTCCCTAGTATTAACATCTTATATAATGCTGTGGGCTGAATTGTATCCTCTCCAAAATTCCTGTGTTGAAGCCCTAATCCCCAGTGCAGTGGGATCTGGAGATGGGCCTTTGGGAAGTAATTAGGTTTAGATGATGTCATGAGATGGGACCCTCATGATGGGATTATTGCCCTTAGAAGAAGAGACCAGAGAGCTCTCTCTACCACATGAAGACACAGCAAGAAGGTGGCCATCTGCAAGCCAGAAAAAGCTCCACCGGGAACTGAACCGGCTGGCACCTGGACCTTGGACTTCCAGTCTCCAGAACTGTGAGAAATAAATGTCTGTTGTTTATGCCACTTGGTCTATGGTATTTGGTTGTAGCAGCCCAGGCAGACTAATACATACGAAACCATAGCACAGTACTCAAAACTAAGAAGTTAACATTGATACGGTGGTCTAAAAGCGACACGCTTTATCTGGATTTCACCAGCTGTTCCACTGTCCTCTTTCTGGCCGAGGACCCCATTCACGATCGCGCACTGCATTTAGCTGCTGTGTCTCTCTAGTCTCCTCTGATTCATGACGGTTTCTCAGTGGTATCTTGTGCTTTCGACTTTGCGTCTCCCTAATGATAGCTGATGTCTTTGCAGCCCTGCTTTCAAATCTTTGGGTAAATACCCAGAAGTGGGATTTCTGGATCATATGGTTAATTCTCTGAGTAATTTTTAAGAAAGATTTTATTTATTTATCTATTAGAGACAAGTGGGAGGGAGGGGCAGAGGCAGAGGGAGAAGCAGGCTCCCAGGACCCTGGATCATGACCTGAGCCGAAGGCAGAGGCTTTAACCCGCTGAGCCACCCAGGTGCCCCACAATGATTGATGTTGAGTAACTTTTCATATGATTCTAGGCCATTTGTATAGTCCCTTTAGAGAGAGGTCTGGTCATTTTAATTGGATTATTTGATTTGTTATTGTCATGAACATATTTTTTTTTGAAGATTTTTATTTATTTGTCAGGGAGAGAGAGAGCGAGAGCGAGCACAGGCTCGCTCACAGGCAGAGTGGCAGGCAGAAGCAGAGGGAGAAGCAGGCTCCCCGCCGAGCAAGGAGCCCGATGTGGGACTCAATCCCAGGATGCTGGGATCATGACCTGAGCTGAAGGCAGCTGCTTAACCAACTGAGCCACCCAGGCATCCCGAACATATTTTTATTAGCTGATTTTTCATCCATATGTCTTCTTTGAAGAAGCATCTGTTCAGATCTTTTGCCCATTTTTAACTGTGTGTGTTTGTTTTTATTGTTGGGTTTTAAGAGCTCTTTGTATAGCCTGGATATGTATCTTTTATCAGACACATGTGATTTGCAACATCTCCTAGGGTGGGGGTTGTCTTTTTATTCTCTTAATAGTGTAGTAGCTTTCATGACCCAGGATTGTGCAGATTTTCTTCTGTAAGTTTTATATTTTACATTTAGGTCTGTGATCCATTTTGAATTAATTTTTTTAAAGATTTATTTTTATTTTAGAGAGAGAGAGAGCCAGGAGAGGGAGAGAATCTCAAGCAGACTCCCCACTGAGCACAAAGCCTGACGTGGGACTCAAGCTCATGACCCTGAGACCATGACCTGAGCCAAAAATCAAAAGTTGGACGCTCAACCAACTGAGCCAGCCAGGTGCCCCCATTTTGGATTAATTTTTGTGTATGGTGTGATGCATGTGTAGAGGTTCATTTTTTAAAATTTGCATAGACATCCTGTTTTTCCAGCACCATCTGCTGAAAAGACTCCTTTCTCCATTCAGTTGCCTTTGTGCCTTTGTCAAAAGTCAATTGACTGTATATTTTTTAAAGATTTTGTTTATTTATTTGACAGAGAGAACACAAGTAAGCAGAGCTGCAGGCAGAGAGAGAGGGAGAAGCAGGTTCTCTGCTGAGCAGGGAGCCCAGTGCAGGGCTCGATCCCAGGACCCTGGGATCATGACCTGAGCCAAAGACAGACGCTTAATCAACTGAGCCACCCAGGCGCCCCATCAGTTAATTGTATTTTTGGACTATCTCTTTTGTCTGTTGTCTATGCTTGTGCTAATGCCACACTATCTTGACTCGATCAGTATAGCTTTGTAGTGAGTCTTGAAATTGGGTAGGATGACTTGTCCAACTTTGCTCTTTATAAGAATTACTTTGGTTATTCTAGTTCCTTTGCCTTTCCGTATACATTTTAGAATCGGCTTGCTGGGATCTCCGAAATTCTTGCTGGACTTTTTATTGGAATTGTGTACAAACTAAAGATCAAGTTGGGGAGAATTGACATCTTAATAATACTGCATTTTCTAACCCATGAACACAGTTATCTCTTCCTTTATTTAATCTTTGATTTCTTTCATCAGCGTTTTGTAGTTTTTCTTGTACAGATCAGGCAAGTATTTTGTTTAAATTTATACCTAAGTACTTGGTCTTTTTCTGGTACTATTGTAAACCTTACCTCTTTTTAAAAAAAATTGTTTTAATTTTGATTTATTTTTTAAGTAATCTCTACACCCAGCGTGGGGCTCAAACTCACAACCTCGAGACTCAGAGTCACATGCTCTACCGACTGAGCTAGCCGGATGCCCTGAACCTCACTTCCCTTTAAACAAGGAAAATAATCTCCGAGTGGATCTGCAAACTCCCCAACATGGATTCTGATGTGAACTCAGGCAGAAATTCCATTTATCTCCTGACCCCCTGCTCTGAGCTCCCGGTCTGACTGTCTCAGGGCGGCGTTCCGGCTCTCCTTCTCTAGCTGGCAGGGCCTTTGTTCAATAGCTACCCGACCTTTTGGGAAAGGACACAAGAAAAACTGATAATATGTATTTGTGGCGGTGTCCAGGGGATGCATTATCGTCTCTTGGCTCACAGGGCTCTAGGTCAGCTGGTCTGGAATTACAGCAGGTCTGGGAAGTGGGTGAGAGGCAATGCCGCATCATCCTAGTGACAGCGATTAGAGTCCTGTGTGCAGAGGCCAAGCCTGCAGTTCTTTTAGAAAAAATTTACAGTAATTTATGGGACGCCTGGGTGGCTTAGTTGATTAAGCGTCTGCCTTCGGCCCAGGTCACAATCCCAGGGTTCTGGGATCAAGTCCCACATCGGGCTCCTTGCTTAGCAGGGAGCCTGCTTCTCCCTCTGCCTATATCTCTCTCTCTGACAAATAAAAATAAAAATCTTTTAAAAAATTAGAAAAAAATTTACAGAAATGGATATGGTAATGGTCTTCTGCCCAAATATTCTAAGCCACTGCCCATGATTCCTCATTATCACACATTCTGATCCATACCCTGGGCTTGATCTCTGTTACAGCAACCGTGCTTTGTTGGAAACAAGACTAGATCAATCTTCCCTCCTTTTAATATTATAACATCTGCCCTGCAAACTCCCAGTTTAGCAATCTGCTTCCTCTGACCTCTTCCCCAGATAGATGAGTGTCCCGAGCTTGTGAGTGGATGGAGTCTGACATCATGGATCTCTGGTTTCAGTATGGTATGGGGTCCCGCCACAGCTGGCCAGCACTTCGGCCTGTCTGGGTCAGCGACCTTCCTGGGTCCCCCTGGAACAATTTAGAGCCTTCACCGCTTCCCCCAACCTCTCTGCCTGCAAGCCCTTTCTCTCTCAGCAGACATTTTTTCTTCCCAAAGCACTGAGGACATAGGGGCACCCTTAGTCGCATCTGTTCCCGACCTTCTCTCCTTCCAGTCCCGGAGGCAGAGGTAGCTCGCTTCGTGCTCAAGTCTACTCCGGTCCCTTCCTCAGTCAACTCCTAGATACGGAGTAGCTGTTATGGGCTAGAGTTTGCATGAGGAGCTGGGGACAGAGTGGAGAACAGAGCAGCTCATGTTTTGGGGCAGGGATCCCAGCCAAGCAAGTGAACCCGAAATGGATCAGTTAAAATAGCGTGACGTGACAGAGAATGGCGGGTGGTCGGGGGAGGACTCTGAGGAGGGGCCCTCCAGCCTCCCAGACCTGAAGGATGAGAAGGAGGCAGCCAGGTAAGGATGGGAGGGGGAAGCAACCCGGATTAAGGCAACAGGGAATACGAAGGCCCTGTGGAGGGATAAGCTGAGCACGTTGGAGGAACAGAAAGAAGGCCAGTGGGACTGGATTGTACTAAGTGAGAGAACGAGTAAGCAAGAGGTAAAGTCAAAGGAATGAACTAGAGCCAGGCTGTGAACGGCCTTGCAGGCCCAAACAGGGAGTTTGGACCTTAAAGGCACAGTGGGGAAATTACTGGAGACTTTTAGGCAGAAGAGTAATATCATCTATGCTTTAAAATGATTCTAGCTGCCACACAGAAAATGGCTTGTCATTGGGAGGCCAGAATGGAAGCAGGGAGACCAATCAGACGACAGTCATAGCCCGGGCGAGCGTTGAGAGCAGTCGGACCAGGGTAGGAAAGGAGGAGTTGGAGAAAGTGAAGGGAGGTGTGTTTGGGAGGTTTTGTAAATCAGGACAAGCTGATGGATTGGACATGGGAAGTGAGGGGAAGAGGGAAATCAAGGACAATTTCTTGATCTGTGACTAGAATAACTGGGTGAATCGAAGTGCTATTTACCGAGATGGGGAGGAACAGCATTTGGGTGGGGGGAAGCCAAACACTGTTAGGACAGACATGTTACGTTTGAAATGCCTACTGGCTATCTAAGTGGAGATGTCCAACAGGCAGTTGGCTATGTGGTCTGGAACTCAACTGGGGAGGTCTAGCTAGAGATAGAAATTCAGGAGGTTTCGGTAGATGTCATTCAAAGCCACAAGCTAGGATGAGAGTCCCAAAGATGTAAGTGTGAATGGCAAGGAACACGGGTGCAGGACTGAACCCTGGGGCCTCCCAACGTTTAATGGTCAAGAGATGAGAAGAGACCAGCGAAGAAGACTGGATAGAAATGGCTAGTAAGGTTGAAGGGAAACAGAGGGAACTATCCTGAAAGCTAAGAGAAATGGGTGTTTTCTGTCAGCCAGGGGCCAGTTGGAGCACAGAAGCCAAACTCAGAATTGTAAACAGAAAGAACCGAACTCGAGGAAGCGGTTACTCAGGTGAGAGCTATTCCTCTCAGGAAGCGCTGGCAAGCTAAGGAGGGGATGGTCAACTAACCCAGAGACCAGCAACAGCAGGAAGCCATTCCCCTTGAGGGCTTCTAGCTGCTTCCCCTCCACAGGGGGTGAAAGCAGAAGTTGGTGTTACTCAAGTCCACGGTCAGGGACCACCCAGCAGAAGCAGGAAGGCTGGCCCCACGGGAGCTTGGTCCACAGAGGGAGGGCCTACGGGGGGGCCACGGAAGAGATGCCGTGAGTGTTAGAGATGATACTGCGCACAGAGCGAAAGGAAGGGGAGCACCCTCGCTTCTCCCCTCCGCCTGCTCTCCAGTCTTCAGCCAGTAATGCCCATTGGCCAAACCCGCCCGGAAGTCAGAGGGGCAGGACACCAGAGATCTGTAATTGTCTGTACTACACAGCGGAGCAGAACAGGCGAAGTGGCCAGCACATGTACGTAAGACGAGGACTTGGAAATGAGTATTGCATTCAGTGGAGGTCCTTGGTGACCTTGACAAGAGCAGTTCAGTAGAGTGGCATGAGCAAAAAAGCCAGACAGGAGTGAGTTCAAGAGAGAACGGGAGGAGAGGAATCAGAGGCCGTGAATACAGATGCCTTTTTTTTTTTTTTTTTTGGAGTTTTGCTGTAAAAGGAAAACAGAAGTGTAGTATGTGGAGTGGCAAGTAAGACTGACAGTAGGTATTTTCAAGATAGACGAAGTAACAGCATATTTGGATGCTGATGAGGAAAAAGACAAGAGGGAAGTAAAAATCAATCATGCAGGAGAGATAATTACCGGAGAAATCTACCCGAGTAGACAGGAGGGGATAGGAGCCAGTGCAAAAGTGATACAATAAGATGATTTGTGGAAAATCAGCCCTAGTATCTTCATCACTCAACTTTGGAAAAACACCTTAAGAATTGTGTGCTCTAACCTCCCTCATGCAGGAACCCCCCACCGGCAGTCCCCAGACACGTATGGGTCCAGCCTTTGCTTGAGAATCTCCAGTCTTAACCACCTCCCAAAGCAGCCATTTCCATTTTAAGGCAGATAAAATTGTTAGAAAAACTTTCTTTTTCAAAACAATCAGATGCAATTAAGGTCTTGTTCTGGATTGGGTTATGCTTTGGGTAAACCAGCTGTAAGGGTCATTTTGGGGTCATTTGGAAAAATATAAATATATGGTATTAGATGAGATGAAAATTTATTAAAATGGTGAAGATTATTGGCCAAAAAAAGCAGTTTTCAGAACAGAATATGGAGTGATCTCACTTGGTTTATTATATATTTGTTCATACGTGTACACACATATACATGGGGAGGGGAAAGATCTGGAAGGATAGGCATTGAGAGACTAACAGCAGTGATCTCTGGGTAATGAGACTGTGTCATTGAGTTCTAGCAGAACTTTATTTATTATTTTTTTAAGATTTTATTTATGTATTTGTCAGAGAGAGAGCGCGCACAAGCAGGCAGAGCAGCAGGCAGAGGCAGAGAGAGAAGCAGGCTCCCCACTGAGCAGGGAGCCGATGTGGGACTCGATCCCAGGACCCTGGGATCATGACCTGACCCGAAGGCAGTGGGTTAACCAACTGAGCCACCCAGGTGTCCCCTAGCAGAACTTTAATGAACAGATAGTTCTTAAACTGTTTTAGAGAGTGAAAAAGATCATTTCCCACAGTTCTTTATATGAAAATAGGATAACTGATACCAAACCTGACAATGATAGCGGGAAAAAGAAATGTTTGGACCAATCTCACCTAAAAATACACATATAAAAATCTTGAATATAGGTGTTCTAAAGTTCTTTTTTTTAAGCTTTTATTTATTTATTTGACAGAGAGAACGAGCGCCCGCACAAGCAGGGGGAGCAGCAGAGGGAGAAGCAGGCTCCCAGCTGAGCAGAGAACCCAACACGGGTGAGGCTCGATCCCAGGACCCTGGGACCACCACCCAAGCCGAAGGCATATGCTTAACCAACTGAGCCACCTAGGCGCCCCTCGATTTTACAAAGTGTTAAATAAGATATTAACAAGTAGAATTGAGATGACATTCTAGAGGCATTTACATTAATGTCAGGAATGAGACGAGGATGTCTGCCATCATTGCTACTACTCAGTATTATGCTGGAGGTTCTACCTTACTGAATAAAATAAGAAAATTGAGAGGTATAAGTATTTTAAAGGAAGTGACAACATGATCATTGTTTTAGTTAGGTTTTTTTGGATATTAGGAACAGATACTCAAAGTTATCCTAAATAATTGGGATTTATTGTAAGGATGCATATGGGAATAAGGGACTAGGAATAGAAGAAATATTCTTAATTATGATCAAAGGTATCTACAAAAAATTATATTATAAGTATCATACTTAAAACTTGCCTCCTGAAATTGGAAATGAGGCAAAGAGTCCCTCTGTTACTATTGTATTGGAAATCCTAGCCAGTGCAATAAAAGAAGAAAAAGAAACAAAAAGG
>NW_019154137.1:2765075-2889051 GCF_002288905.1 Enhydra lutris kenyoni | reverse complement strand
CGATCCCAGGACCCTGGGACCATGACCCGAGCCAAAGGCAGAGGCTTTAACCCACTGAGCCACCCAGGCGCCCCATGGCTACATTAAAATTAAGAGCTTCCATTCATAAAAAAAAAAAAAAAAGACAGAACACTATTAAGAGAGTGTAATAGCAAACTACAGAGCAGGTGAAGATATTTCTAATACAGGAAAGTATAAAGCTCATGTCCAAAATCTCTAGAGAACTACAAATCATCTTCTAGACAATAGAGGGTTTGACTCTGGGACTCAGACACAGACATCCCACCAGGAGGGCAAGGCCACTCTCTCTGTTTGCCTCTGATGGTAGAGCCAGAGAGAGGGAGGGAGGTGGGAAGGAAGAGAGAGGGAGGGAGGTGGGAAGGTAGGACTCTGCAAGAGAGTTTGCTGTCTAAAGACCCCCACTGTGAAAGGGTTTTTTTCTCTCAGAAGGACCAGAGGGAACAGGTGGCCCCAAGCCATCATGGACGTGGCCTCCATCGCAGTCTCTGAAAGGACGTAAGTGTAGTACTCTCTCGTACTCTCGAGGTAGAAGAATATTGTGTAAACTCTAAAGGTCAAGTCTTTTTTTTTTTTTTTTTTTGTAAAGAGTCTCCTGCTCTGGGTCACCTGGTTGGCTCAGTGGGTTAATAAGCCTCTGCCTTTGGCTCAGGTCGTGATCTCAGGGTCCTGGGATCAAGCCGCATGTCCCCGTGTTGGGCTCTCTGCTCAGCGGGGAGCCTGCTTCCCCCTCTCCCTCTGCCTGCCTCTCTGCCTACTCTCTCTCTGTCAAATAAAGAAATAAAATCTTAAAAAAAAGAGCCTCATGCTCTACCGACTGAGCCAGCCAGGCGCCCTGAAAGGTCAGTTCTTAATCTCAGCCTGCTCCTGCCAGCTCAGCCCCAGTCTCAGCCTGAGAGGAAGGATGAGCTTCCTGGAAGCCCCTGCCTGTCCTTCCTGGTAGCTGGGGGTCGGGGGTGGAGGAGGGAGTCCAGTCATGCCTTTGGAATGGAGCTCTGGAGAGAGGGAGTTATTAATAGACTTTCCTGTGGGGCCTCCCCACCCTCCCCCAGTGAGTCCCAGCAGGGATTTGGAGGGCTTCCAAGCTGGGGAACCACTTTGGTTCCCCTGATTGTAGGCACCACGCACAATCTCCACGACTTGTTCATTCATTCTGACCCCCAACTCCTACTACGATCCCCCTCTGCTCACTCCCCTCCAGCCACTGTGGTCTCCTCCCTGGTTCTCACGGTTTCTCATGCCAGGCCCATTCCTGCCTGAGGCCTTCACATTTGCCATTCCCCTGCCCAGAACGCTCTTCCCTCTGCTATCTGCTTCTGTCCTGGGCCCGAGAAAGGAGTCCCTGCAACGTGCCCGCTGCTTCCTTGGAGGCTGGGCCCCTCCCGCCCGCTCTGAAGCACGGCCATAGCCCCCCTATGCCGATGGGGGAATGCATCCTAGCAGGCCCGGCTGTGATCATCTGTCACCCGCTAAGCGTCAGTCCCTCTACCGCAGACAGCATCTGGGCTGCTTACGGCTCCCTTGCCAGTCCCTGACTCAGTCCCTGATCACGCTCTCCGCAGAGCACAGTGGGGCAGAGCGTGGACTGCGGGAGTTTGAATCCCGCCCTGCCACTTACTCACGGTAGAACTTCAGGCAAGTCGCGTGACCCCCGTTGGGCTTCAGGCTCCCCATCTGTTGAGCGGAGACCCTGGTAGTCCCTCTCACCAGGCATTAGGAGCACCAAGCAGGTCCATATTTGTCAAGCGCTTAGCACGGGTGCCGGGTGTCTGGTAAGTGCCAGGCAACGAAACAAATGTCGAATACTACCCCGTTGCTTCAGTGAATGGGCTGCAGATGGGGTCATCCCCACCTGTCCTGAGCTCAAAGGGGACTCGCGCACGCCTCTACCACAGAGCCAGCTCTCCGGGTTCTGGAATGGCTCAAATCCACTGCCCTTCCGGGAGGAGAAGCCAAACCGCAGCCCCCACGCTAGAGGCCCTCACAGCGCAGTTCCCTCTGGTTCCCCTTGTATCCTTTCTCGACTTCATTTCCACTTCTGACCTGTGGCAGGGCCTGGGGCACCCTTGGCCGCACCCGTTTTCATCAGCTCTGCCCAGGAGCTCCATTTCCCTCCCTCTCTGCTTCCGTGGTCGGAGCCCAGTGCCCCGGTCTCTTCGTGGAGCGGCTCAGAGCTTTCTTCTCTTCTCTGGGCTGGGGCTGGGCAAGCCCACCAGAAATTTCACCCCCCGTGCAGCGGGAGCTGGCACAGGCATGGTTCGTCGTGGGGGGAATGGGAGGTCACGAGTGCAGGGTTACAAAGCCCCAGCATTCTGAACCTCAGCTGTGAGGGTAGCCCCCAAGCCGCGGACGGCAGCTTTCCCAGAGGAAGTGAGGGGCGCAATGAGCCAAGTTGCGTCTGGGCCAAGCTTCTTCCTGGGAGTGGACTAGCCTACAGCAGAGGTTCCTAAACTGGGTTCCATGTGGTTCAGGTTGAGCTTCAGAGAGTCCCCGCACTCCTTGAAATTAAATATGTTTTGGGTACATGCAAGAGATGGGCATTTTTCTGTGAAGGGGATTCACTGATTTCACCAGAGGGGCCCGTGAAGAAAGAATGGCTAGGGGCACCTGGGTAGCTTGGTCGGTTAAGGGTCTGCCTTCGGCTCAGGTCATGATCCCAGAGTCCTGGGATTGAGTCCCACGTCAGGCTCCCTGCTCAGTGGGGAGCCTCCTTCTTCCTCTCCCCGCTGCTCATGCTCTCTCTCTCTCTCTCTCTCTCTCGAATAAGTAAATAAAATCTTAGAGAGAGAGAGAGTTGTGCCTGGGTGGCTCAGTTGGTTAAGTGTCTGCCTTTGGCTCAGGTCATGATCCCAGGATCCTGGGATCGAATCCCACATTGGGCTCCTTGCTCAGCAGGGAGTCTGTTTCTCCCTCTCCCTCTGCCTCTCTCCCCTGCTCATTCCCTTTCTCAAATAAAAAAAAATCTTAAGAAAGAAAGAAAAGGAAAGAAAGAAAGGTGAGGATCTACTCAAATTGTGGGAGACATAATAGTCTACAGGAAATGCACAACCTTTCCTTCAGCTTCCCTGTGACCTTGGGCAAATCACTTTATTTCTTTGCATCAATGTCCTCATCTATAAAGTGGGGATAACAGCAGTGCCTACTTTTTAGGGTTCTCAAGAGAAAAAGACAAGGCAAAACCTCTAGTAGGTGGTCTGGAACATGATATGTTAGGTACTATCATTGGAGATTCAGAAGATCACCTGTGGGGTGTGTGCACGCGTGCGTGCGTGTGTGGTGCATGTGTGTGTGTGTGTGTGTTGGAGATTAGGGGGTATGGGATGGAGAACAATAGTTGGCGCTCCCAGAATTCACACCTAGTGGTCTGGCAGGCTGGCGGCAAGAGCTGGAAGATGGTGTCTGCTAGGAGGGATCTGCCCCTAGAAGCTCTAGGTAGCCCCATTTCTCCCCTAAGGCCAGGCTTTTGGCAGCAGGACCGACTCCCCTTGTACCTAGAATGATTTTAGGGCCCACCAATGTGATCCCTCCTAAACAGCTCCCCTCCCAGGCTGCCACTCTTTGTGTCCTAACATTTCCGCAATCAGAGTCACTCATCGCAGGAGCATGCTCCGCGGCAAACCTGTGTGGGGATGTAGGGTGAGGCCCCATCACCAAGGCTGACTTTGTTTGTGAATTGGTGATTGCATTTTTTTTTAAAGATTTTATTTTATTTATTTGACAGACAGAGATTACAAGTAGGCAGAGAGGCAGGCAGAGAGAGAAGAGGAAGCAGGCTCCCTGCTGAGCAGAGAGCCCTACGTGGGGCTCGATCCCAGGACCCTGAGATCATGACCTGAGCCTAAGGCAGAGGCTTAACCCACTAAGCCACTCAGGTGCCCCTGGTGATTGCATTTTGTCCTAGGAACCATACGGCTGCAGCCGGTTCGGAAAGTGGTTGCTACTCACTCAGGGCTGCTCAGGGGTGGCAAGCTGTCTTCCTGAGTGAGACACAGTTGGCGGCCTGACCCTCGCTGTAAGCCAAGGGGGCTCTCGTTCTGCACCCCCTCTATGCGGGGACCCTTTCTTCTCAGAAGAGCCCGGCACTATTTCTGAATGGTCACCTGTGTCATTCCTGTGTGCATTTAGAAAGCCCATGTAATTAGGTGGCATACTTCTCTTTTGTCACTCTAGTACCGGATGAGCCCCCTGGTTCCGTGTCGGGTCAGCACCGCACCACCGCTGTGGGTTTTCCTTTGTAGCTCTCTAATTAGTTTTCCTTTGTCATTTTCTACATATCGTATTTGCCTCCTAATTAGGTTTAATGCTGACACCTGTAATTTTCATTCATCTGCTCAGAGACAAGTGTTTATTCATTGTCCTCTCAGAAATAGTTTTCTGAGTGTTTTTTTTGTAACCTGCAATATCCACATAGTTTTATTTGCCTATTAGCTAGATCGTTGACATTAATGTAAGTAACGATTGTCATAACAAAAATAACGGTTAGCTACCAAAATTCTGGGATCTGTGTTTAGGAGGTAGTGTAGGTAGGCTGGTTCAGTGAGAAGGGCATCTGACTTTTGATCTTGGGGACTATCCGTTCGAGGGGCATGTTGGGTGTAGATTAAGACATAAAAAATAAATAATCCTTTTTAAGAAAGGAAGTAGTTGAGGTAGGGGCACCTGGGTGGCTCAGTCAGTTAAAGCATCCGCGTTTGGCTCAGGTCATGATCCTAGGATCCTGGGATTGAGTCCTGCATCGGGCTCCCTGCTCAGCGGGGAGCCTGCTTCTCCCTCTGTCTGCCACTTCCTCTGCTTGGGCTCTCTCTCTCTCTCTCTCTCTCTTACTCTATCTCAGATAAATATAAAATACTTTTTTAAAAAAGGTAGTAGTTGAGGTAAAATGTTCAGGAATTTAGGAACCCAGTTCTCTAAATAATATACACGTTTCCTGGTACAAACCAACCCAAAGGAGAGAGGATGGAGCCACGTGGTCAAGGATGAGGGTCCTTGAAATCTGAAAACTATTTGGGCCTGCCTAAATGATTCGTCCTATAGTTTTAACTAAGACCCCAACACCACTTGGCAATCCTGTCACATGTCCCCTATCAGCTCCTCTACAGTGTCACCTGCTGGCCCACAGATTCAACTCAAATGCAACAGCGCCCCCTTCCTCTCTGTCGTGGGCACTGGATGTGCTTCCGGGACCCCTCGAGGCCCGAAGGACCCAGTGGTGGCTGTGGCTCAGGGTGCTCAGCCCTCAGACCCCTTTGGGGATTGTCTCAGCTGAAGAAAGCTTCTCTGCCCGAGGGCAGGCCCCCTTCCCAGGGCAGCCTGTTCTCCATGAAGGACTGATGGGAGGTATAAAGGCCCAGGCCACCCCCCCGACCCCGTCCCAACTCCTAGCTTCTGAGCTTCCCATGGGGCTGCCTGAGGCTTTGTGGAACCCAAGTTGCAGCCCAGCATCTCCTTCCTCCCATCCTGCTCCCATTCCTTCCCTTCCATGGGTGGTAGAAGTGCTCCCAAGAGCACTCCCTAGTAAACCTATTGATCTTGATCCCAGAATTGGCTTCTCGGGGCCAATGAGACTGGGTGGCTCATCGGCTAAGTGTCTGCCTTCAGCTCAGGTCAGGATCTCAGGGTCCTGGGATTCAGCTCCGTGTCAGGCTCCCTGCTCATCAGGGAGCCTGCTTCTCCCTCTCCCTCTGTAACTGCCCCTGCTTGTTCTCTCTCTCTCTCCCTCCCTCTCTTAAATAAAAAAAATGAAATCTTAAATAAAAAGAATTGGCTTCTCAGCAAACCCGACCTGCCACACTCTCTTCTCCTGCCCCCACGCCCCCCTCCTGCCCAAGGCTGAGACCCTCCTCCCCAATCTGGTGTGCTGGGGTCCAGTTCCCCTCCCCTCCCCTCGGGCCTTGCCCCATCACTCATTTCCTTTCTCTTTCCCGAAGCTTCGACCTCCCCAACCCCCCTTCCATCTCTTCCCTTCAGCATGGAAATCTGAACAACTATCTTCAACAAAAACCTCCTTTGACACAGAGCCAGCCTATCCATGATGGCGCTCGCCTCCACCCCTGCCCCGTCCTCGTCCTTGCTGTGTTCCAGTCTCAGTGAATGGGACCACCATGTACTCAGTGACTCGAGCCGGAAACTGGCACTGCTTTCGGCACAACCTCTCTGATCTGGCTACCACCTGCCTGGCTTCCCCACCGCCTCCCCTCACCCTCTGCCCCGTCTAGTGCTTTTTATTCTCGCACAACTGGACAACTTGGAGTGCTTTGAACATGCTTCGTTCTCCCATGTCTCAATGCCTCCTTTGTCCTTTGTGCATGTCCTTCTCTCTGGAAAGCTGCCTCCTTACTCCCTGGCTCCTCTTTCCCCCCCATCTTGCCCACCCCCCACCCCGTCTATGCTGCAAGTGTCCTTGCAAACTTCAGGCGCTCTGAGCCTGTCTCCAGCCCTCAATTTTTCCCCTCTTCTTTACAGACATCCATTAGACTAGGGCACCTTCTTCACTGCCTCTCTTTCCAGGTCTTTCTTTCCACCGGACTGAGTGTCTTGAAGCCAACAGTTGCATCCCGTAGTCCCAGAACCAGGCACGGGGTTCGGCCATTGGTTGCTACTTATTAAGGGCTTTGGGGATGGATGAGTCAATGAGGCACGACGGGGTAGCAGGAGGAGAAAAGAGAACAAGAAGCTTGGGAGGAGACAGAAGGCAGATGCCCCCCTCTCCTGATTTTGCCTGCCCCGAGGTCTGTGGCTGGCTGTGACGGCCTCACCTTCCTGCATTAGGGAAGGAGCGAGAACAAGCCCGCCACGCTGTGGCCACAGCCAGGCCGGGAAGAGCCTTGCCCAAGTTGCTCAGCGACCACTCCCACGCGTGTCTGGGCGAGCAGGGCCTCCCACCCCAGCCCTCTGCTGGCTGACCGACAGGAAGGAGGGGAAAGAGACTGTCAGCAAGGCTCACCACTACTTTTGGCCACCGCTTTTGTCTATAGCATCGCGGACAGCTCAGATGCTGCCCAAGGACTCCAAGAATGCAGCGCTGTCCGCGCCCTTGGCCTTGGGGGCTAGCTGGGCGAGCCTGGGGCAGTTCTGGTCCACAGAAACCTCTTCCTTTCTATCCCAGTGTGCTTGCCAGATATTTTCTGTGTGTGCTGTGACATGAAAAAGGTTGATTAATATCACCAAATTATCTCTAATCACTCCGGCCAGGTGCCAAGAATTTCTCGAGTGTCCATGGGGGGCCTTGGCGTCTCGAATTTACCCATACATCCCCCCACCCCCAGTTGAAGCTTTTTCTCGAGTCTTAAAATATGGCAGGAATCTTTTTTTTTTTTAATCCCCATTTTACAGGGAAAGAAACCAAGGCGCTGGGAGGTCTAGAGACCTAGCCGTTACAGCACTGTCAGAGCCTAGTGACACCCGGTAAGCCTGGCGAACCGGCTTCTAAAGAACAGGAAGGGGGCTCCTGGGTGGCTCAGTGGGTTAAAGCCTCTGCCTTTGGCTCAGGTCATGATCCCAGGGTCCTGGGATCGAGCCCCGAGTTGGGCTCTCTGCTCAGCGGGGAGCCTGCTTTCTCTCTCTCTGCCTGCCTCTCTGCCTACTTGTGATCTCTGCCTGTCAAATAAATAAATAAAATCTTAAAAAAAAAAAAAAGAACAGGAAGATGAGCTAGCTCAGCTTCTGGAGGTGGCCCTCCCAATGGAAGGCGGGCCCCCCTCCCAGATCCCCGACCTGGTTCCCGCTGTGGAGCAGTGGCCTGGAGGAAAATACTTCTACCACCAGAGCTTCTAGGAAGTGCCTCTTCCCCTGATGTACCAGGGGTTGGGACTGGCCAATGGTGAGCCTGTTCCGGGAAGGTTCAGGAAGTTCCCAGGGGCAGCGCCTTATTATCCAGCCAGTCCTCTGGATAAGACAAACCATTTGTGGTGGGCGGAGCCTGTAGACCGGGCGACTGGCACAGGTGTCCCCTGCCCAAAGGGCTGCAGCCGCCTCCATGGGAATAACTGGAACCAAAAATATCACAGGGCTGTGTCTGCTAGGCAGAACCCTCCCGAGGAGGGAGTGGGGGGAGGAAGAGGTTTGAAGAACCGCAGCTGCAAATCATCTCAGGGATTCAGCGTCAGATAGACCTGGTTTTGAATCCTGACTCTGCCTCTTATTAACCATGACTTTGGGCAAGTTACTTAACTCCCTATGTCTCAGGCTCCTAAATGGTACAACAGGGATTTAAAGCACCTGCCCTTCAGGGTTATCCTGAGGACTTCTTCACGTATTCATTTGACAAACAGTGGAGAGGCTAACCTAGACTAGCTACCAGGTTCAGGCGATATGACTACGCTTGGATTCCATGCCTGGCACACAGCAAGTGTCGACTCCTGGCAACATTTCTTTGAAGGTCAGGCTGTGAATTTGGACTCAAATGAGCAGGCAGTTGGAGGCATTCTAAACAGAAGAGAAGCAGGAGGAAAACACCACTGGGGAAGGCTCCACTCCTACCTGCTGTGTGACGGCAGGAGGGAAAAATGCCAGCCTTACCCTTTCCACAGCATCAGCACATAGGAGCAGAGCAAGGGGCCTGGGGCTCACACTCCCTGGGAGTTAAGCTCACAGTGCTGCTGGGGACAGGAAGTGGCAAGAGGGGGACGGAGCCGAGAAGAAACTTCCTGTCTGCTTTCTGGAAGCCTCTGGCGTCATTTTGCTGATCACCTTGCCTGCCTTTGGGTGGTGGTTTCAGGATGTGGGGAGAAGGTATGGGCATGCCTGTGAGGCTGCAGGGACTTGAGCCAGAGCATTTGAAGGACACGAGAACACAAGAGTGGCATATTCCTCTGACTTGGACAAGGACATCATGAGATGCAAAGACCGAAATGCCCTTGAGTAAACCCTCAGCCATGAATTTATCCAAGCCTTTTGGATGTTATAATGTTGTATTTTTCTGTCTGCCTCAGCAACTGGAATGTTTTCTGCACACTTTTGCTTCCTCCTACAGAGGAGTTCTTTTCTGAAAAACATACCTCTCCCCAGTGTCAAGTGATGCCATCTTCTGGTGCACTGGAATTGCCCCCCCCTCGCCAGATTGCAGGTGTATGTACCAGTAGCAGCCCTCAAAGCCAGCAAAGCTGGTGAAGGAGATCTAGAGTAGACCCTCAAGATCGTTTTCTACATTAGCCGACTGAGGATCAGAGAGGTAAAGTGACTAGAGAAAGGTCTCATAGCCATTAAGTGGTAAGTAGAACTAGAAATTTCCATAGGTTTCTAGTGCCAGAGACTTGTCTATGTTTGTCTTTTCCCTGAGCCAAATGGCTTCCCATTTGGGATGTGCTTTTGTGGACTTCCCTCATTGCCCCTACTCTCCCTCCCTGCACTAATTTCCTTTCATTCTGTCCATACCGGTACAGTTGATAGCTAGACCAAAGTGGCTTGTCAGATGGTGGAGGCACCTGCTGCCGAGCCAGGATCCAGAAAGCAAAGCAGTGGACCTTCCTGTCAGGCGCCTACATGACATTCGAGAGCTGGAGTCCTTTCGGGGCAGGACTGACAGTGAAGCAAGGAACCTGTGGAGAGGGGAATTTCTAGGCTAAGGACTACAGGTCTAGATTTCCAGTCAGGGCCATTTCTGGGTAATACTGTGAGGAAGTTAGATCAAAGTGAGTTGGTACAGAAGAACCATTCATTTTTTTTTTAAGATTTTTTTTTTTAAGTAATCTCTACACCCAGTGTGGGGCTCGAACTCACAACCCTGAGCTCAAGAGTCACACACTCTATGGCCTGAGCCAGTCAGGTGCCCCAGATTTTTTTTTTTTTTCAAGAAGACGTGACTGAGCGCCTTCTCCAAGCCAGGCACTGGGCGGGTGCCCAGGCCATCACTGTGAACGAGAAGGGCAAAGTCCCTACCTACGTTCATAGACCTGATAGCCTTGTGAGATCCAAAAAAGGTTTCTATTTGCGGGGTTTAAACACATACACACACACACACACACACACACATGATTTTTAGTCACGTGTCCATCCTCTACCAGATTGGTTAGGGTTGGAGAACCTCTCAGACCTTTGAAACTTGTGTTTCTGGTGCCAAAATAGTTCTGAACCTTGGGCTTAACCAATGGAGTGTTGGTAAATGTTTAATGATCAGCTCTCTGCAGGGAAGCGCGTGCATGTATCTATGTACATAAATTAATTCTAAAGTTTACCAGTATAAAGTATGTATGCCCCACAAATTACACATAATAATAAGATGCATACAATATTATTAATAAAGTATTAATAATTAATAACTTAATAAACGTATTCAATGAGTTTATTATCAACACATTATTATTATTACATTGTTGGTATTAATTGATAATTTTAATATTAATTGTTTATCAGTAGCTAACCCATTCTCACCGGATGCTTTTGTGGATTTTTGCCAGACTCTTGTATTGGTAACCAACTCGTGGCCGCCATTGCTAAACGAATGTAGTTCTGCCACGAACGTGAGTTGAGCTTTTCATTTACATGTGAAACAGCAAAGACACGTGTCTGAAGTTCATGCATTCCTCAGAGATGTGAGTGACTTCTTTCTTGAATGCAGTCTTGGTTTTCCGACCCCGGAAGGTCACTGCCTCATCATTTGCTCTTATTCACAATGTAGATAGCTACTGACAGGGCACACAGCTGGGTTTAAGCGGCATTACTAACATTTCCCCCCTCACTTTCTTAGGTCTAGAAAATCAACAAAAAGAATAAAGCAAAGCCTGATTAAGAGTATCGACTGATCTCTGAGTCATAAGCACTCAGCATGTCACCCAGTAATTCAGCCACACGAATGCGGGACATAATCACCTAAGGGCACAGATCGCCGGAAGACAGAGTAAAATGATGAGGAAGTGATGAGTTTGGGGGTATTTCTTACCTAATTTTTATTTTTATTTTTTATCTTTTTAAAGATTTTATTTATTTATTTGACAGACAGAGATCACAAACAGGCAGAGAGGCAGGGGGAGAGAGAGGAGGAAGCAGGCTCCCTGTTGAGCAGAGAGCCCGATGTGGGGCTCGATCCCAGGACCCTGAGATCATAACCTGAGCGGAAGGCAGAGGCTTAACCCACCAAGCCACCCAGGTGCCCCACTTACCTAATTTTTAATAGAATTTATTTCAGTGTAACTTGCAACAACGAGCTCACGTTTGTGACAATGTAGCACGTGGCTCTCAACGGAGCACACTCTTGGGCCTATCTTCCCAGGTCCTGAATGACCTTCACCCCCCCCCCACGCCCCTTTGCCATTGATTCAGGACCTCCCAGCCCACGGCTGTGCATGAGGAGTTCCCAGATGCCAGAGCTCACACTAGTTGCCACCTTGAATGAGGGCCCTGGGGACAGAGTGACACCAGAGGCTTTTCCATGGCTGGGTGGCCTCTTTCTGCCTGAAGAAAAAAAAAAAGCGGAGGTGGAAGAGAGCCAGGGACACTGGTGGTGACTCTGGAAGGCACATTTGGCAAGCGCTCAAGACTAAGGGGAGAGGGAGGATGAGGGGGTGAGGGCAGGAGAGAGCTCGGGCTCAGCCCTCTGTCCATTTGGCTCCACTCCTGGGCTATAAGTTCCCATTGAAAGCTTTCCAGAAAGGCTGGTGACCCTGGAGACTGTAAGTAAGTTGCGGGGGGAGGCAAACCCTTCCCTCCTGCCTCTAGGATGTTAGCCAGAGCCCTGAAATCTACCCCGGAGGGCGGTCGGATGTATGTTCTTGGAGTCTATATTTTGGGCCCATTTCCTTTTTCAGCAGGAGAGGGTGGCCGTGACTTTGGGTCTTCCGTTGGGCCTCTTGCTGATTCGGAATCTGACTCTGTCTGGTGGGAAGTCTGCCCGGCATTCTGGGCCATCCTCTGCGTGTGGGTCACAGACCAGCCCCGTTTCCTTCCAGGCCGCATGCCCTTGTCTCTGCTCTCCAGGTCACCAGCAGGGAATCTAGCAGGTCTGCTCAGAGGCGGTCGGGGCATGCTGAGCTGCAAGGCTCAGATGCCAGGGCATGACTGAGCGTTCTGTGTGTGCACCTTGGCGGGCGGCTCTCCAAGGGCCCGGGTCCCCAGCCCCGCCCCTGCCCGCACTTCATACAAAGACCAGCCCTCAGTGACCCAGTGCATCACTGAGAACAGGCCTGGCAGACAGTCAAGATTTCTTCCTGGTGAAACAGAATCACAGTGTGGAGCCCGGAGTCCAAGTACTCGTTTTGGAGTACTCTTGTCCAAGGAGTGTCCTTTATTATTGCTAACAGTTGGGGGACAGGAGAAGGGCAAACTCCCCAATCCCTGCCCCACCCCATCCCCAGGCACACACCAAAATTTACCAGTTAGCTGTTTGGTAATCAGGAAGTCTGGATGCCAACTGTTTTCCTTCCAACCTAAACAGAAAGTCACCTTCACCCCTCAGCCCTCCCTGTGTGCCGCCCCACCCTGTGCCTCCCCTCCCTGGGCTGCTGGCCCAGGTGCTGATGGGGGATTGGCTGCTCCTGGCCTCAAGCCTGACAACATCCCCTGCAGCTGGGAGGCTGGGGCCCTCCTCCCCATATGACGGAGGATGGGAAGTGACCAGGGTGAGGAAGCAGACAGTAGGGGTTCAGTACCCTCAGAAGCGGGAGGGGTCCCAGGGGACAGATGTACCAGCGGTCCACTCCCTGCCAAGCCCCACCCAACCAACATCCCTTCTCTCAACATGTCCTGGGCTGTAGGACCCTCAGAGTGTAGCAGGTTGGAAGTTCTGGTGTGTGTGTGTGTGTGTGTGTGTGTGTGTGTGTGTGTGTGTGTGTTAAAATATTAAAACTGTTTCCAGACCAGACTTTGCCCTCACTCCACGTGTCACTTGGATGTCCCATAAGCAACTGCAATTTCTATACCCTATGCTTTTCGTCCTCCCCTTCCTCTTCGAACCCACAGTTGGTCCTGCCCCATGACCCCTTTCTTAAGAAATTGCGCTGCCACTCACCTCCGTGGCCAACTGGGAAACCTGGACACTCCCTCACCCCACGTCCCCCCAACTTCCCTTGGCCAGCAAGTCAAGCCTGTTCTCTCCCGCACACTTGGGCCTCATCCAGCTGACCCTGCGTGCTCTGCCAAGACTTTAGGTCAGGTCACCAACTTCTCCAAGCGCGGTGACAACCTTTCGGTGTGCTTTTTTGCCTCCAGCCCTCCCGTCATCCCTGATCCAACGCCCACACCATCCCTAGCCTGATCCCTAAAGCAGGGATATGCCCAAAGCAGCGGGGAAGAGGGCCCAAACACACATTTTTCTCCAACTCGTAGGTGCCCAAAGTGCCCCTTATTTCGGTAAGTTCTGGGGACCTGGCTGACATATTAGCTAGCTTACTCTGGGGCAGAACCCAGCTTCTCTGACTTTTCCTACCAGCATCGAATTTTCCTGGGCAGAAAGGAAGGCATGTGAAATGAAAAGTAAGTTTTGACACCAATGAGGAAGGCAGGGGAAGGCCCCAGAGTAGGGTAAGGTGCAGGTCCGCAGGGCTAGGGCCATTCTCAGGATTGGAGAAAAGCGGCTTCCAGGGAAGGGCTGGGCTGGGTCCTGAAGGAACCATCTAGAAGAAAGTGTGCGAGGAGGAAGGCATTGCCTTGGGAAAGGGAGGGTCAGAACCGCCAGCTCCTGCACTGACTGGGTGGAAACTTCCCTCCAGGGTCTCTCCGGGGTGGTGCCATCTAAGACTTCCCAGGAGGTGGTCCAGGCTTCCTTCCCGAAGGGAGGCGGAAGTCAGGGAGAGGGAGTTGGGGTTGGGTCTGTAAATGTGTGGTGGCTCTTCCTCTGAGACCAGCCCCTTTCCCTGAACTCATTGGGAATTCACCTTTTACCTCTCTCAACCCTACAGCCCTGTAACACCCGCCCTGGGGGAGGTAACGAGGCTTCCAAATCTGTAAACTGCCCAAAGCTACAAAGTACAAAACAAAACATGAGTCAACATGGCAGTGCAAGGTCTTTTTTGTCCGACAGATACTGGTTGTGTAGACCTCATTGTCCTCAGGATTAAAGTCCAGATTCCAATCATAATTTGCAAGTCTCTTCAAGATCTGGCCGCTGCTAAGAGAGGACATGTCGGTCAGAGGGTACAAACTTGCAGTTATGAGTAAGTTCTACAGATCTAGCATGCAGCGTGGCATTAATAGTTCATCAGACTGTATTAGATACTAGAAAGTTACTAGGAAATTTACCAGGAAATGTAACTAGCAAGTTGCACTCTGACGTCATCATTTCGCAATATATAAATGCGGCGAACCATCACGTTGTACATCTTAAACTTACACAGTATAATCTGTGAAATACAGCTCAGTACAGCTGCGAAAACAAAGATCTGGCTGCTGTTTTTACCTCTCAGTGCTCCCCTAGCCCCCGTTCCTTTGTACCTGACACCTGGACATCATTTGTTAAACTTTTACTTAGAATTTCCAATTTAGAAACCATCGGAAAAACAAAAATAGCCCAAGGAACACTTGTAGAGCCTTTACTCAGATAAGCCTATTGTTAACATTATGCCATTGCCTTTATCATTTGATTTTTTCTCCACAATCATGCGCATACACGTTCTGTATATACATTATACATACACATGTGCATATACTCATGTTGTATGTCTACATCCTGTATACCACTTTATACTCGCACATGCACACTTTTTCTGAGCCATGCCAGGGTGGGTTGTATATATGATGATTCTTCACTCCTCCGCTTCCGTGTAGGTGAATTTCCTAAGCAGTGAATTCCCTAAGCAGAGAGACATAGTCTTCCATAACCATCGTATGACTTTCAGTTTCATATGTGCAACAGTGTTACAATGCTTTTTTTTTTTTTTTTTTTTTTTTAAGAGAGGGAGAGAGAGGAGCGCCTGGGTGGCTCAGTCGCTAAATGTCTGCCTTCGGCTCAGGTCATGATCTCAGGGTCCTGGGATTGAGCCCCACATCGGGCTCTCTGCTCAGTGGGGTGCCTGCTTCTCCTTCCCCTATTCCCCCTGTCCCTCTCTCTTAAAATAGATAAAACCTTAAAAAAAAAAGAGGGAAAGAGAATGCTTGGAGGGGAGAGGCAGAAGGGGAGGGAGAGGAAAGGGGAAGGAGGGGGAGGGGAGAAGCAGACTCCCCGCTGAGCATGGAGCTCTTGCTCTCACAACCCTGAGATCATGACCTGCGCCAGAACCAAAAGTCAGAGCGCAACTGGCTGAGCCAGCCTCACCACCCTACTGTCACAATACTTTACTGTCCGTATTGCAGCTTTGTCAGGTGACCCACTGATGCCCTTTAGAACATTTCTTCCCTTCCAGTATAGGAGCTGCTCAGGATCGGGTATCGCCTGGAGTTGTTCTTTCTGTTCAGCTCGTGTTGATCTGGAACACCCCACGGCATCTTTGGGTCTCTTCTGACCTTGCTGTTTTTGGACAGATCACTTCCCCCTCCTGCCAATTTAAATATTTGCGTTTTTCTTTCCTGCCAAAATTTCTCGGCAGAATGCGCCTCATGCTGTGCTTGCCTGGGGTTTCCTCATGATCAGATTGCCGCTGGCAATCTCTGCTGGCGCACGGTGTAGGTAATAGGGTGTCCGATCTGGGGGTGCTTAGCCTAGATTTGTCTCTCCTTGGTGATGCTAATTTTGATCACCAGTTCAAGGTGGCCTGGGAAGTCTCCACCCTATAGCTACTTTTTTTCCTCCCTTGCGTATAATAAACAGTCTGCGGGGAGACACTCTAAGACCACCAAATATCCTGCTTCTCATTAAAGTCTCCACTGGGGGGCGCCTCGGGGGCTCAGTCAGTTAAGCATGGGACTCGTGATTTCTGCTCAGATCCTGATCTCAGGGTGGTGAGATGAAGCCCGCGTGTGGCTCTGCGCTGGTCATAGGACCTTCTTAAAGTTCTCTCCCTCTGCCCCTACTCCTACCCCTGCTAATTAAATGAATGAATGAATGTATGAAACCTCCACTGGGTTTAGCTTGCATAGTCCGATCCAGTCCTTACAATGATAGCTGCAAAATGACGAGTTTCCAGGGCGGCTTGGGTGGCTCAGCTGGTTGAATGTCTGACACTCTAGATTTTGATCTCAGGTCGTGATCTCAGGGTCCTGGGATTGATCCCCATGTTGAGCTCTGCGCTCAGAGTGGAGTCTGCTTGAGATTCTCTCTCGCCCTCTGCCCCTGCCCCTCCCCTGCTCTTGTGTGTGCATGCTCTCGAAGTAAAGTCTTCTAAAAAAATGACAAGTCTCCTACTCCCACACTCCCTCCATCCACAGTCACCAGCTGGTCCTTGTGCTCTAGCCATTGTGAGCCACCACCCGTTTGCCACACCTGCCAAGTATTCTCGGCTGACTCTTATTCGTTCCTCAGCCTGGGCTGCCACAAATGATGCCCAACTCCAGGGGCTCCGGGGGGGGGACGCCATTCACACTGCAGCCATGCCAAGTGGCAGCTGTGGGTCTTGGTTTAGATGAAACTTCCTCCTGGAAGCTTTCCCAGATTCCCCAAGTGCTGGTCAGACAGCCATGCTTTTTCCTCCCAAAGATCTGCCTACAGACCCTCATCACACTATATTATACTTGTCTTTTTGCTTCTTTGCCTCCCTTATTGGGCTACACACTCCTTAAGGGTATGACTCTTTCTCTTTTGTTCTCTGCTGTGCCCTGCCCAGAATATGTATTCAGCAAATGTCAGATCAGTGAATGAGTTTGGCCTCATGTTATAGTTAGTTAACTACATATATCCATGTAGCTGCCCTCTCTGGTAGAGAACAAAGTCCTTAAGGACAAGAACGACACTTAAGGGCGCCTGGGTGGCTCAGTGGGTTAAGCATCTGCCTTCAGCTCAGGTCATGGTCCCAGGGTCCTGGGATCGAGTCCCAGAGTGGGCTTCTCCCTCTACTTGCTGCTTCCCCTGCTTGTGCTCGGTCTCTCTCTCTCTCTCTCTCTCTGGCAAATAAATAAAATCTTCGAAAAAAAAAAAAAAACAAAACCCACACTTAATTCATTTCTGTATCCTCTTCCCCTCCCCTCAGTACTTGACACAGGGCCTGGTTCCTAGCAGGCACTCAACAAAGGTTCGCTGAATGAGTCCGGAAGTGTATTGCTTGGTAAGGATAAGCTCCTTGCCCTCACCTTTCCGCAGAACTGCACTAAACTTTGTTTAGGTGACACCTGGGAACCAGGCAGTATGCCCTTCGAACCCCTGCTGTCCTGGCACAGGTGGGCTTGGCCCTGCCTGAACACAGGCAGTGAAGGTGTATGTGGTCAGGGCCATGAGGGTTCCCATTACGGAGGGATGTCAAAACCTGAGTGAGTCTCCAACGGTGACAGAAGGATCACTTAGACTCATCCTTGAGGCTCTGAAGTTCTCCTAGATGACAATCCCTGGCTCCTCCCATGGAACTTTCTAGGAGCCCCTGCAGAGTGGACTCTGGAAGGCTTTCTGGGGCTAGGGCACTTGGTAAGCTCACTGCTTGGGTCGGCATAAAACAGAAACAGGAGACCCAGCCCTTTGAAAAGCACAAGGCACCTCTGTTGTCTGGAGCCCAGCCTGCCAATCGGGCAGAATGAACTCCGATGCCCACCAAGCCCTGGACCTGGATTCCCGGCTGGTGTCTCGCTCCGCAGCCCTGCAGGGCAGAGGCCCGTTGCCATGGCAGCACAAGCGCCTTTGGGGGAGGCTAAGCGCTTAGCCCAGCTCCTGGAAGGCCCTGGCTGGGGAAGCTCCCAGGAGGGCTCTTTTCAGCCCCCTAGCGATGGAGTGGGGCCCCAAGGGCAGCCCCAGGCAAAGGCCGGTGTCATAGGACTTTAGCTAGCACAGTCCTGCCTTTATACAGACTTTTTGTCTAAATAGAGGCTATTCTCCAGGCTTCCCTCTGTGTCAGAGATGCACCAAACACCCCAGAACGTTCAGCTTTTTCCCATACACCAATGAGCCCCAGATCCATCAGGGGCAGCCTTGAAACTTACAGGCAGGGACTAGGGGAACTGGATCTAACACAAGAACCACTAACAGGAACATTTTCGTTTTTATTTCTAAAGCACGTGTACAGGGGGCGTCTGGGTGGCTCAATGGGTTAAGCCTCTGCCTTCGGCTCTGGTCGTGATCTCTGGGATCACGTGATCCTGGGATTGATCCCCGCGTCGGGCTCTCTGCTCAGGGGGGAGGCTGATAACCCCCCCCCCCCGCCTGCCTCTCTGCCTACTTGTGATCTCTCTCTCTCTGTGTCAAATAAATAAATAAAATCTTAAAAAAATAAAAAATATAAGCACGTATATAGCATCGACCATAGGTCAGGCACTGTTTTAAATGCTTTGCGATCTGTTAATTCATTAGTTCTCATAACCACCCTTTAAAGTAGGTCCAGTCATCATCCCCATTTGATCGTTGAAGAAACTGAGGCACAGAGAGGTTAAATAACTTGCTTAAGGTCACACAGCTGATAAATGGCAGAGTGACTCCAGCCCAGGCAGTGTGACCCCAGACTCTGTTCTCTTTACTCTTCTGTCCTGCTGCCTCCCTGGGCTTATCATCCTTGGAAGCACAGAGCAGGACAGGGAGTGACCTTTCCCTTACCCCTTTTCCTTTCTTCTGTAGGCCCTTTTATATGGATGAGGTACATGGGTCCAGCTTGTTCCCCAGTCACATTAGAGACAGAGAGAGGGAGAAAGAAAATGAGGACATTGGATGCTCAGATGCTTCTGGAAAAGTCAGCTCTGGCGGGGGCTGAGGCGTACCTCCAGGGTTCGGAAACTCCTGCAGTTTATTTTCCAAGCCTAGATTCTGGGCTGAGTGTGTCGAGATTCTCCCCAAAGATGAACACGGCATCAAAATCCTTGTAACTCGGCCTCCGGCAAAAACCACCACCGAAAAGCGGCCCCAGCTAAGCTTTGGCTTGTCACCGAGCAGAAATGGGAAGAAGAGGAGTACATTGGGGTAGATGACAAGTTGTTTACAGTGAGCAAGGCCGTAGTGGCCTCGTAAGTCTCAGTCCCGAGCAAGTACAGCCAAAACAGCAAGCCCGGACAGGTAACGCGCTGCTGTTCCCGTGGAAATAGTAACGGGGACAGTGCCCGCACCCAGGGCTGGGATGAGGGCAACATGTTTTTGTTTTTGTTTTGTTTTAGATTTATTTATTTATTAGACAGAGATCACAAGTAGGCAGAGAGGCAGCAGAGAGACAGGGGGGAAGCAGGCTCCCTGCTGAGCAGGGAGCCCGATACAGGGCTCGATCCCAGGACCCTGAGACCATGACCTGAGCCGAAGGCAGAGGCTTAACCCACTGAGCCACCCAGGCGCCCCAAGGGCAACATGTTTTGCAGCAAAAACCTTCAAGCACCGAACTTTCTTTAAAGGGAGACTTGTTTGGCGCTCTGCTGAGCACAGGGACCACAAACCGGAGTAAAAATGCATAGATCATCTGAGGAGGGCGATAGCAGTGGGAGAGAGACTGAGCAGTCACCACCAACCCCTTGGGCCGGTAAATTTGCTATCAGAGGCACATGTTACCTATGCAGACTATAAGTCAGGGGCACCCGGCAGGCTCAGTCGGAAGAGTCTGCGACTCTTGATCTCAGGGTTGTGGGTTCAAACCCCATGCTGGGTGTAGAGATGTTGTAAATAAATAAAACTTAAAAAAAAAAAAAGTAAAGTGCCAGGGTTGGGGCGCCTGGGTGGCTCAGTCATTAAGCATCTGCCTTCGGCTCAGGTCATGATCCCAGGGTCCTGGGATCGAGCCCCACATCAGGCTCCCTGCTCAGTGGGAGCCTGCTTCTCCCTCTCCCACTCCCCCTGCTTGTGTTCCCTTTCTCTGTGTGTTTCTCTCTGTCAAATAAATAAATAAAATCTTTAAAAAAATAAAATAAAGTGCCAGGGTTGTTGACAGCAACGAAGGAACCAGGACGTATGGATGGAATTGACCAATCGGCCTTCCTGACTTGGGACACACTTCAGGCTTTTGCCATGGGGGTTATTTCCAAGAGGTCTTCTTACCACGTCCTGGCTGAAAAAAAGACACCCGTTTGCTAGTTGTTTTTCCAAATACATCACACAAGGAGACCGATAATCTGGCAAGAACGCAGAGGCAGATGGAGCCCTGCCCAAGGCAGAAGGGAGCTTGTCCTTCCACAGGCTCTGACCGCGTCATCCACCCTTCATGGACAAAGGTGACTCTGTGGGTGACAGCCCGTCACCTTGCAGACATGCCCCTGTCCCCAGCCGCGGGCCTGCCCCTGGCCCTGGCGCAGAGAAGTGTTTCCTGATCGGCTCTGGCTAGCGGGCCAGGGGCCAGTGCCTCCGGCGGGATGCTGCAAGAATCGGCGGAGGGTCTAGCCCCAGCCGGAAAACAAGGGTCGGCTATTGGGTGGGGGCAAGGGGACAAGGGGTGAGGCGTGGTTTTTCAACCGCCCTTTGGAATCCTGCCCTGACTTTCCTTCTGCACCTCACCTCAGGCCCCCAGGCTACCTCCAGGCTTCCTCTCTGCGAAGCGCATCCCACCTGCTGGGAAGTAGGTGCAAATAAGCATGACCTTTCCGGAACGCTTCCCGGGGGCCCCGGCGGGGCTCAGCCCTGTGCACGCATTCTCTCTTGCAAGCGATCCTCCCGGACATGCCCCCAAGGAGGGGCTTCCGGCCGCGTGCCTTCTACGCTGAAGAAGCTCAGCCCCGCAGAACCAGCTAGAAAGTAGTGGGGACCCGTCGGAAATCGGTCCGTGTGGGTACGAGCCCATCACGGCTGCGCTTAACCACTCCGGGCCGCTTTCTCTCATAAACTTAATTTTCATCTTCGCCTAATCCGACTTCATTCGGGCAAGGAAAAGTGCTGCCAAAAAAAATCACTTACGGTATCTTCAGGCTAAATATAGTATCTCTTGTTTGGGGCTCTTCGGGCTGAGGCCTCCCCGCCCCCAAGGGCCCGTGGGACCCAGGGTTCGCTGGGTGCCTACCATGTGGGCAGCCCGAGTCAAGGCCCTAGAAAGATCTGCTAACAGGGAACGTTAAATTAAGCTTGTAAAGTCAGTATGGAAATGAAAGCCTTAGACCAGGCCCTGGGACTCAAGATGTCAGGAACCTCCTTCTCCCCTCTCCCCCGCCCCCCCCTTACCGCCCTGGGGGTGGGGTGGGGGGAGGGCGCTGTCTGGGGGTGAACATTTGACGGCTGAAAGTAAGGCGTTTGTGGGTGGAAGCTGACTTCTAGGTCCCGCTGGGTGACGGCGGAGGAATTCTAGATACGTGTCCGGAGGCTTCATTCTGTGCTCCCAGTTTATTCCCACCGGGTCTGCACCTGCAGAGAAAACACTGGGGCTCTTCTCTTCTGCGGCTTGCAGAACTGGTGAGTTCTACGTGCCAAGTAGGTTAAGGGAGGCTCAGCTAGCTGGTAAAAGGTGATTTCTGGATGTGTTTGTGAAGGGGTCTCTGGAAGAGATTAGCGTTTGAATTGGGAGACTGAGACACCATTGCCCTCACCAATGTGGGCTGGAGGGAAGGCAAATTTGCCCCCCCCCCCCTTTTCGTTTGCTTGAGCTGAGACATCCATCTTCTACTGCCCTCAGACATTGGTGCTTCGGTTCTTGGGCTTTTGGACTTGGACCAGGACTCGTGCCATCGGCCACATGGTTGGCAGGCCTTTGGACTCGGAGTTACACCAATAATTTTCCTGAGTCTCCAGCTTACAGGTGGCTGTTCTTGTGACTTCTTGGCCTTCCTGATCACACGAGCCAGTTCCTATAATAACTATCTCTTCTAGCGGCGCCTGGGTGGCTGAGTGGGTTATGCACCCAGCTTCGGCTCAGGTCATGATCTTGGGGTCCTGGGACAGAGTCCTGCATCGGGCTCTCTGCTCAGCAGGGGGTTTGCTTCTCCCTCTCCCTCTGCTCTTGCCCCTGCTCTCTCTCTCTCTCTCTCATGCACTCTCTCTAATAAATAAAATCTAAAAAAAATCTGTCTTCCTACCTTTCTATTATTGATCTATCTCTACCTCCTATTGAGAACTCTAATGCACTTGCTCTCTTGGATTTGCCTTCCTCTTCTAAAATGTCGAGGCTGGAAACCAAGAGACTTCTCTACTAATCACCTGAGACCCCCCCCCTTTTTTTTCCCACATCACGTCCTCAGCTTCTTAATACTGAAATGGGGAGCCGAGCAGCCTCCCCAGCCTGGCAGCTGCTGGGCCCCTGTGAGGAAGCCCCACCCTTGCCAACGCAGACCAAGTGAGCCCTTCATTCAAGGCCACCTGTCAACCTTGAAGACCTCACCCTCTTCCCCTCTATCTGGATGCCCTCTCCATTCCGTGCTCACAATTCCTGCCTCTTCACCTTCCACGACTCAGGGTAAAACCCACCACCTACTACCTTGTCACTGTGTCTTCTAGTTTTTTTCTGTATCCAGTAGGTACCAGATTGCTTTACTGTTACTACGAACAGTAACAAGGATGACAGCCACCATTTATTAAGTATCATTTGCCCAGGCACTGGCTCATTGATACGTTGTCCCATTGAAACCCTATGAGGTGGTGGCTGTTAGTACTGTCCCCATTTTCCAGATGAGAAAACTGAGGTTGAGTAGCTTGTCCTAAGACATACAGTTAAGAAGTGATAGAGCTGGGAGCTGACCCCAGAGCCACTCTCTGACCCCAGAGCCACTCTCTGAATCGCTGTGGGTTTGCCTCCCTGCTTCCATTAGCTCCTTCTGCTTTCTCCTGGATTTCCACCTCCCAACACCCAGTCCTGGGCCCTGTGTGGAGTGGGCATGGGCCAGATTGATCTGTCTGCAGGAGTTCTGCTCGCCCCTTGAGGACTGTGGGGCATAAGGCCCTTCGCATCTCCCTGGCCCTGCGAGGGAGACACAAACGGCAAGGCAGCCAGGAGCTAGACCAGAAGCAGGGAGCCGTGCCAAGTCTGAGCACGAAGCAATGTCCCCTGGCATCAGTCAGGGCCTGTGGCTTCCCAGCACTCACCCTTGTGGCCACATCATGACTCACACACCTCTGCTAATGAGGGCGGGGGAGGGGACTACCACCAAGGATCCTGCCTTCTCTGGCTCATTTAGGTGCTGGAGAATCTGACAAGGGAAGCTGGCCTTTTAGTACCCTGCGTTTCTACGGTGACTGGACTCCGAGAGATAGCATCTGCCCCCTTGTGGACTGTGCTTTTCTGACATTTTGGGAGAAGAGAAGAAAATACATGTGCGTCTCTAAAATTCCTGCAAAAATACCACAGCCCGAAAACCTGGCAGTGTCTGGGAATCGGCCACTGTGGCTTTCCTTGACCAGGCATGGCAGAACCCCCTGGGAGTCTTCTGGGTTCTTCTGCTTGTCGCCTAGGGGCTCCAGCCAGCACTCGGTGCACTGCTCTTCAGCAGTAAAGCCCACTTGGCAGGTCTCTGTCTCTTCCTGAGCTCATCCCTATCTCCCCGCTTAGTTTGCACGCATGCACCCTGCGGTCTCCTTTTGGAAATAACAAGGCCCCTCGATCTTCCCTTCCCCCTCAGCCCTTTCTCTCTGTCTCCCCTATTGCCAGCACCCGGAAACCCACATCTGCTCCCTCTGAAGGGGTGAGACGGTGAGGGCTCCCAACCGTCCCTGCAGGTGGCAGCAGGCACTGATGCGTGTTTTGTCACTGAAACTTCAGGACAACGCTGTGAAGTGGGGCTTACCATCAGAGGGGAAAATGAGACTCCGAGACGTTAGGCGACTTATCAGAGGTCACCCGTGCAATCGCAGGCAGAGCCGGCCCTCAGACTCACGGCTCTCTTACTCCACGGTCTACACCTTTCCGCAAATGGCCACATTCAGCCACTCACTTCACTGAATATTTGTAGAGCTCTTTCTGTGTGCTGGTTCCCGTTCTTGGTGCTGAGGATACAGGGAGGAACACGCCAGCCATGGCTCTGTCCCCACTTCTTAGAGCTTCCAATCCAGCTGGGGAGAAAATGTTCTTGAAAGCCGCTGCGTCCTTCTGGTTTCTGTTTGTCTGCTTGTCCTGACTCAGTGTATGGGAAACTCTGGTTTCCACTTGGCCAGATTCATTTGCTCATTTGTTGGTTCCTTCCACAGACGCTTTCTGAGGACCTACTATGTGCCGAGGACGGTGCTAGGTGCTGGGACATGATAGTGAGCTGAAGCAGAGGTCTGCGGCCTCTGGCACGACCTTCCTGCCTCTGTCTAGATGCCCTGCCCTATGCCTCTTTACTGAAATCCAGTCCGATCCTCAAGGCGTGGGGTGAGCCTGGCCTCCACCTGCCAAAGCCCACCGTTCTCATTGTCACCTAGAACGCACTTTCTTCCTTCTTCAAGAAGCAGTTAGCAAGCAGCTACTGTGTATTTTAGCAAACGGAAAAATCAAACCTTTTGTGGAGCCTCTCGGAACGCACAAAGAGCTTTCATAAATATTTGATTGTTTGTTGCAAAACGCTACCGCTGCCATTTTACTTTTCAGCTATAAAATGTCATTTAGGGGCAACTGGCCAGCTCAGTCTCTAGAGCGTGCGACTCTTGATCTCAGGGTTGTGAGCTGGAGCCCCACGTTGGGGTGTAGAGATTACTTTTAAAAAATAAAATCTTAAAAAAATAAAAACAACTATAATAAAATATAATTTGAATTACTTGGTAGATGAATGTATTCTCGTGAAAATGCTAACGGTACAGACCTGGCTCCGGTATTCTTTGAGCACCTCGCCCCGCCCCACCCCCACTCTAGAGCCCCTCAGAGATGCCGGCGGGGAAACAGACTCAGAAAAGTGACATGGTGTGCTCAAGGTCACACAACTAGTGTGTGTGGGGTGGGGGTGGAGTGCGGATTTTCCGACTCGAAATCTCTCCTTTCTGTTTTTCCACGTTGCCTCCCACGAGGGCCAGCAGCTTGTCTATACCCGCGCCCTGCGTGCCCAGCACAGGTCTCTGTACTGAAATGTTCGGGCTCTCCCGCCGACGGGTACCCTTCACACCCAGGCCTTGCCTCCCTGTCCCGCCCGGCTAGTGCTAGTGAAGGCTCAAGGCGACAACTGAGGTCTTGCAGGCATCCCACCAGGAGCCTCTTCCGCCACCCCCGGGGCTCTCCTTCCGGAGCCACTACGGTGAGACCTCATAAAGGCAAGTCAAGTGTTGCGGGGCCCTTGCTCCCGGGGTGCCTGGGGCTGTGTGTGATGTGGGGAGAGACACCTGCTATGTGACTGTTGAGCCGCCCAGGTCTGCCCCGTGCATCCGCACACTGGGGGGACCAGCCAGCACACACCCAAGTTCCAAATTACGTAAGTGCAGACGACAGGTCGGAGGTTCTCGGCCGGAAGCGTGCGGCCGCAGCCGGCAGAGGGGGCTTCTTGGGAGAGGTGGGCTGGCGCAATATGGGCGGGGAGCAGCCCGCGCGGAGGGCACCGCCCTCGGAGCCGGCGGGCGGCGGCGCGCAGGGGCGCGGGGCGCGCCCTCTGCAGGCAGCCGCGAGGAGGCGCCCGGAGCCCGGCGGGTCAGCGCGCAGTTGGTGGCGGGGGCTGCGCCGGGGGCTTCCTCGGCCCGCCTCTCTCATCCAGCCTGGCACTGCCAGCGGCTTTCAGTCGCCGCGAGGCCCACGACAGCCGTGTTGTCCCCCCAGAGCGCGCTCAGCCTTCCCCTCGGCCAGGTACTCGCCCTCAGTTCCTCTCGTGGCAGGTGGGGGCGTTTCCCTCTGCCATTCCCCGATCGACCGCGGAGCGGACCCTACCGCGCAGCCAGCACGCCGAGAGCGCCCCCTGCAAAGCTTCCCTGGAAAAAGCCGGCCTCCCCACGGAGGAGGCTGGCCTGTGTGCGGGGCGAGAGTCGGCGGGCCTTCCCCGCTGGGGCGCGCATCCTGGGCGGTGCTCTGGCCCGCGCACCTCGCAGATACTGACTCACTTATTCCGTCCGCACTACGGTGCTGTTCTTGCCCCCATTCCACAGCTGAGCAAGCTAAGGCGCCGAGAGCTTAGGGGCTTGCCCACGGTCTCGCCGCTGGAAAGAGGCAGAGTCATGCTCTTGATAAAGCACTATACCGAGTGCCTCTCCTCGCGGCCGACGTTGGGTCAGCCCCCAAACAGGCTGATGGCTCCCAGACTGAAGCGGTCCCCTCCCTCAGCTCTCCCCGGTCATTTCCCAGGCACCGCACTATCCTGCGCTGCTCCCCGGCCCTCTCTGACTGGCGGGGCCCCTGCTTTCAGCCGCAGGGGCTTTACGTGGCTTGCCAGCTGCCTCAGTTTTCTCATCTGAGAAATGGTTATCCTAGCACTCACATCATAAAGCTGCCGAAAGCGTTGAATGAGAGAATCCGTACACAATTAGAAGAGCAGAGTGCCTGGCCCGTCATAAAACGCTCAAGACATGACAATGGGGGAGCAGCAATAGACCAAGACCCTGGTCACCCTAAGGGCTTCCCATCCACCTCGGAGAGAGAGAGAGAGAGGGAGACGGAGACACAGAGACAGAGATGGAGGGAAAGAACAGACTCACTTGCTTGCAGAGCAGGTCAGAGAGGGTCACATTCAGTCTAGGGTTCTAACCGCTTTCAATGACCGCGCTGTCTTAGAAGCTGGGAACATCAGGCCCAGGCGCAGAAGTATGTCTGGTCTAATCAGCCCTAATAGGTCACGTGGGTGTGCAGTTGGTACAGCTCTAATGGCAGCGTCCTCAGGTGCCCCAATAACATGCCTGTTCTTCTCCCCTGGAGTGGCCTGAGTCATCTTGTGTGACAATCAGTGTTCAGCATTGTCACCATTGCAATCAGATACCCATCGAGTATTTTCCATACGAAGGGCTCTGTGTCAGGGGCTTGTGATCGAATGGGCAGCGTGTGCTCGCTGGATAGTAGGAGCAACTGCTTTGGACTAGGTCTCTAGCATGGACAATGTAACAGTAGGACAGGATTTCCAAACCCCTGCTGTATCCAGATCCTCCCTGTAAGCCCAGGGACTAGGCGAACAACAGATCCAAGTCTGGAAGGCCCTGCGTGATTCAGTACAGAATTGTCCCCAGGTAGCAAGAGGCTGGATCCAGCCCAAATTCAATCAAGCCGATGGATAAGCAAAGGAACAAATTCCACGTGTCATTCCTTCCTTCCCTCCTTCCTTCGTTCACTCCTTTCTCTCTCCAGTGGACATTCACTTTGACTTAGGTTCTGTGCTCAGTGTTAGGAACATAAAGAGGAGCAAGACAGAACCCCAGATGGAAACAGACAAGGAAGCACGTGGCTACCAAAGCCTGAAATAAACATTGTAATTCAATCACTCAATGCTTATTTCTTGAATACCTACTATGTGCCAGGCACTGTTCTAGGCACAGGGGATACAGCCATGAATGAAACAGACAAAAATCACCGTGCTCGTGGAGCTGATAGAAATAGACTACTTTAGCAGTTCAAAGAAGATGGCCGAGAGACTGGGTGGTGGAGTCTGGGGAAGGAAGCCCCGAGGAGGACGACGTGTGATTTCAGCTGAGTCTTGAAGGACTGTGTCTTGGCCAAGAGGCAGGCGGGGCGGGGTAGTAAGAATATAACAAAGCCTGGAAACCTGAAAGTGGATGGGCAGAGTCACTAGGAAATGACAAGTGGTTTGGTTTGGGACTGCAGAGCATGCGCCGAAAAGAGTAGTAGCAATCTCTCTCCAGGTAGGTACAATCAGGTAAAACAGACCAAGGCCCAGTCAGGTCTCTGCATTTTTCTGAGACCCAACCCTGGTGAGAGGCGAAAGGGAGCCCAACACCATCTGGCCATGTGCATGTGGTATTTGGTTTGGGCTAAGCCTACCCTAGGGCCCCATATGCCCAGCCTCCAGGTGTGCAGCCTTACAGGGGCTCCGCATTCTCTGCCAAGAGCCTTCATTTAGAAGGAAGGTCTGTCCTGGGAAAGTTAAGGAAACTTGAATAAAATAAAATTTAACTCGAGAGCTCTAGGTTCTCGTGATTTTTTGCAGCAATAATTCTTAAATTGGCTAAAAAGAAAAATAGGGGTGCCTGGGCGGCTCAGTTCGTTAAACGTCTGCCTTCGGCTCAGGTCATGATCTCAGGGTCCTGGGATCGAGCCCCACATCAGGCTCCCTGCTTAGTGAGGAGCCTGCTTCTCCTTCTCCCTCTGCTCCTCCCCCTGCACTCATGCACTCTCTCTCTCTCTCTCAAAAAAATAAATAAAATCTTAAAAAAATAATAAAAATAACGAGAGAAAATAACCTGTCCTCTAAAAATGGATTCTGTAAACCATGCTTTGTTTATTACAATTTCTCTTCAGTATTTGTCACGTGAATTCTGTCTTTTGCTATTGAAACTAGCGGGCTTTCATATTTTAATATGTTTCATGACCCGCAATAAAAAGTTGGACAGGTTCACCTTGCCGTGCTCTTTGAACCCCCCTGCAAGTGAGACAGCTCAGAGTACATGCATTATCTTGACTCTGCAAGCCTCAGTCTTGTCAGCTGTGAAATGGAATTAATTAGAATTCCTATCTCTCAGGCCTGTTGAGAGGATCGGGAGAGTTAATCTATGTCCTGTGAAGTGCTTAGCATGACATCAGGCGCAGAAGAGGTCAACACAGACGTGATCCTACCCTGATTCTGTAGTTTCTGAAAACTCCCCAGTACCTGGTTGTATCAACTATTTTATCGCAAGAAACAGGCTTCACTTCATCCGATCTGTCTGGCTCTAGAGATTCTGACAAGGGCCACAACAAGGAAAGTTGATTTCCAATCTTCCTGGTGGACAGACCAAGGCACTAACCCATGATGGCCCAAGACACAGAGAAACATGGGGCTGAAGTGGAAAGACGATGTCGGTTGGCCGACTTTCGGCTTTCTCTCCTAATTGGCAAATGACATGCTTTTGTTTAGTGGCTCACACACCTTCCTTTACCCCGTGACCTTCCCTTCTAGAATAAATCCATCTCAAGTCTCAAGTTTTATAATAAAACACTCCTGAGCCGTGAGCTTAATGGCAAAAGTGAAAAGAGACCTCTTGCTTTCAAAGACCTTGGTATGTTTCCTCTTTTCTGCGCCTTTTTTCCCTGGGGAGTGAAGTCATAGGGTTGGGAAATCAGGCTGGGACCCTATGGATTCCCCGAAATACTATACAAGCAAAGGCAGCTCTCATGGTCACACCGTACCCAACGGGCCAGCAGTGAGTGGGGTCTGGGTGTGAGGCAGGAGGGAATTTTTCTTTTACCTTTGCTCTGTTTTATAATCATTGTTGTGAAACAAGTGCTCTGAGTTAGAGCTCAGAATTTTCCTATAAGCAATGTTCCTATTCAGTCCAGTTCAGAAATGTCCTTTTCTTTCTTTATGATTTTCTCTGCATGTGTGTCTGTGCCATTCCCTTTCTATAGCACGTGTGGCATTTTCTTGAGACTATTTTAGAAAATCTGGAGGGCAGGGATGGATCCCAGGAATAAAATGAAAAGAATGTAAAGTATTGTATTGTTCTAAGCCTTTTACATATATTAACCCTTTTAATCTATTCCTATGAGGTAGGGACTAGGGGTACCCACTATGCCAGCTGGGGAAACTGAGGTGCAAAGTAGTTGAGTTAGAGAGTTGTCACGCGAGAAAGTTGGGTGTTTGAAAACGAGACCTCTAGCTCAAGAGACCCACAAGTGAGTCCCAAGTGGGAAAATGGGGAACAGCAGGGTTGATCGGGTGGTAAGGAAGTCCCAGACTTGGGTAAGGCCTCTGCCCCACCTTATAGGGCTGACCGGGAATTCCTTCCACCAGCAGGAGTCAGTACTTGTTTTGTGGGGACATCAGCTTATATAATTTTGGAACCTTCTTTAAAAAAAAAAAACAACACAAGCGTATCTTACTTTTGAATATTCCATGAGACCACACAACCAAATCAACACGTTGCCCTGGTGCCTTCTGGGTGAAGGGTGGCTCTGAAGCCCGGAAGTCATTAGCTTGGCCAGCCCCCTGTCCCCTGGCCAGGTGATGGCTCCGCTCCCGGCCGAGCAGGGCACTGGAATATCCTTTTGATGGTAGGCTTTCCCTTTTCGCTCCCCAACACGAGGCCCTGCAGAATCCATCTGTCAACAGCAAAATACAGGGTTTGCTCTCTGGTTATGGCTTTCCAGCCACGACCATCTTCAATTTGGGAGTGAAAACGTTCGAGTCGGTGAAAGGGGTCCTGCGATCACGTTTGGCAGATTCTCTTAAATCTCGAAGAGTGCTCCATTTCCTGCCTGCCTTGCAGAAGTTGCCCAAGGAAATGAAATCCCAGAATGAATGTTCACCATCAAAAAGAGACCTCTCTCCCCCTGTCCCTCTCGTTGACAGTCGTGGAAAAGGCATGGATTCATAGACTCTTTTAATTTAACTCAGTTTTTGTCTCTGAAGAGGGTCCAGTAAAAACAACCATTCAATCTGTCACTTGAATATTGTTTATATTTGTTGCCAGGATACCAAAGGCTCTGTTAAGCCTTTGGCTAAGAAGAGCACCATGCATCTGAACTTGTTCACCTGCACATCAAGCAAATAATGGCTGAAATGATGGGAAAGCTCCTCCAAACATTTTAAGTGGAACACAAGGCATTTTTTGTGCCCAGAAATCGCCACATCCCAGTATTTGTTGTTCAAATAAATCTCCACCCGCATACCGAAGTGCACATTATACATAATAAGATCGGGCTTTGAAAAGACAGATATTAATTATTTGGAGGTAAATCAGCTCACCTTTGACCCAAATTCTGAGCTGTAATTTTGTTGCTCAGCTTCTTGGTCCCGAAATTAATGTAAATCTTTACATTTGTAATTTCACTTGCCAATGCCAACCTACCCACACAGTCTGAGTCAGACACTATTTACTTACAACTGTGTTCAACATTTAAAATGTTCTCTGGAAGGATTAAATCACCTAATCATAGTCTTTTCACTGATTTGGCTTTATGTGAAAATGATGGAGCCCGAGGACATCAAAAACTGGAAGGGGACTTTACAGGACAAACCAAAGCTCTGATGTGAGACACATCCTGCCCCCAGGTTGCTCAGCAACCACAGCTAAAAAAGTAAAACCCGAAAGGAAAGTACTGGTTTGGGGTTTTTAATAATAAAGGGTCACCCTTAGAAATCAATCCTTGCTCCGAGTCCAGAAGCTACCCCTTCCCTGACGCCCCTGGCTCCGACAGCATCTGGGAGTCCTGGTAGACCCCACTGTCTGACGCTAGTCTGAAAGAATCATGCCATTTTGAAGCCAAGCAGTCAGAATATGATTCCGATAAAAGCAAATCAGCCGCTATTAACCATATGTGTCAATTCTGGTGGGGAGAGATTTACCAGAAGCTGTTCATGATGGTTACTTCTGAGGAGGGGCACGGGGGGCGGGAGAGGGAAGACAGATTTGCTTTTGGTCTTGTAGCTCTCCTTCACTATTTGATTTTGATTACCATGTACAGATATTAATGGTGTTAAAAATCTTAAAAAAAAAAACCCACAAATGAGAAATACTATACACGCGAACTTCGCAGGAGAAATGAAATTCATCCCAGTAATACTGACACTTGAAAATCTGTTACCCGGTACAGCAGTACTTTAAAAAAAAATTCTACCAAAGTCTCTTTAATGACAGAGGTGGATGAATAGGTTCCCCCGGGGGTCTGGGGACAGTGCCAGCCCCGGGTCCTTGGTACGCAAGAACTCTCGCCACAGCTTATGTTTTTAAAACGCATTCAATTTGTGCAAGAGACTCGCTAACATATCTGCATCTCTTTTAATACAAAAATAATGGCTTAAATGACTTACCATCCACGAAAACTGCCCCTGTGGGGAGACACCCTTGGTTTCTTGCTCCCGCGGTCCAGAGCGCCCGCAGCACACCGCCTCCGGTGACTGAGTGAAGAGGCCCCGGGAATGGAAAGCGCGGCTGTGCGCGAGCTGACCTGTACTCTCACCTGAAATCAGGCTTCACGGATTGTGTTATGCACTGGATAGTGACAAAACAACGGCATAAATTAGGGTGTTGCTAAGATTGTGTACCATCCATGTTCGCATGAACATAATGGACATAATGAATTCTATAGCACTATCCTGCACAGCTTGGAGAGATTAAAACCACTTTGTCTTTAAATTAAATTTCAAAAATCATTGAATAACAAGAATAGAAAGAACAACAACAAAAACCCCTCATCCATGTCAGCCACCCATTGTACAACACACCACTTCTTGCTTTCTGGTCATTAATGCCCGGTCCCAGGTTTATTTTAATAGCTACCGGATCAGTGAGTACATATCTATCGTAATAGCCATAAAGGGGGTTGGGGTTCCCTTGTATTGTCGTTTGCGACCCCAAGCGGAGATCCCCTTTTCCCCTTCCAGGATCAAATCCATAGCTGAAAAAGACCTAAGCTGAAGTTTATTTTATATGAATTCTGCACGCTATAATGGGTCCAGTCTGTCACCAGACTGGATATTATATTGTAATATTATGATATTATTAACTTTATTCCCTATGTGTTTCATCCCTGTGACTTATTTTATAACCGGAAGTTAGTCTCTCTCAATTCTTTTCGTCTATTTTGCCCATCCCCACACCTGACTCCCCTCTGGCAACCACCAGTTCTCTGTATTTGAGATTGTGTGTGTGTGTGTGCGTGTGTGTGTGTGTCCGTTGGCCTGTTTGGTTTTGTTTTTTTACATTCTACATACAAATGAAATCATATGGTATTTGGCTTTCTTTGACTTCTCTCATTTTAGCATAGTACCCTCCGGGTCCATCCGTGTTGTTGCAAATAGCAAGATCTCATTCTTTTTTATGGCTGAGTACTATTCCATTACATGTACACACTATGTCTTTATCCATTCATCTATCAGCGGGCCCTTAGGTTACTTCCATATCTTGACTATTGTACATAATGCTGCAATGAGTAGGAGGGCATATATGTTTTTGAATTGCTGTTTTCCCGTTCTTTGGGTAAATGGCCAGCAGCGGAATTACTGGATCCTATTGGTATTTCTGTTTTGAAGTTTTGAGAAACTTCCAACCCGGCCGCACCAATTTACATTCCTACCAACAGCACACGAGGCTTCCCTTTTCTCCACGTCCTCACCAATGTTTGTTTTCTCTTGTCTTTTGTTTTTTTTTTTTTTTTTAAAGATTCCATTCATTTATTTGACCCAGAGAGAGATCACAAGTAGGCAGAGAGGCAGGCAGAGAGAGAAGGGGGCAAGCGGGCTCCCCGCCGAGCAGAAAGCCCAACGTGGGACTCAATCCCAGGACCCCGAGACCATGACCCGAGCCCAAGGCAGAGGCTTAACCCTCTGAGCCACCCAGGCGCCCCAATCTCTTGTCTTTTTGATGATAGCCATTCTAACAGGTGTGAGGTGATAGCTCATTGCGGTTTTAATTTGCATATCCCTGATGATGAGTGATGTCGGGCATCTTTTCATGTGTCTGTTGGCTGAATTCATTTTTTAAAAAAGATTTTATTTTATTTACTTGACAGACAGAGATCACAACTACGCAGGGAGGCAGGCAGAGAGAGCGGAGGAAGCAGGCTCCCTGCTGAGCAGTGAGCCCGATGCGGGCCCAATGTGGGCCTCGATCCTAGGCCCCCGAGATCATAACCTGAGCTGAAGGCAGAGGCTTTACCCACTGAGCCACCCAGGCGCCCCGGCTGATTTCATTCTTAAGTAGTGCTCTGCTTGGACAAATCTTCATTGAACAAAATGGAGTGTAATTATGAAAAATTCACATTGGAGTGCTTACTTCCTAGATGCCAGATGTCATGCTCGTTCCAATGCTTTATGTTACTTGATCCTCACTCACAAGACCACTAGGAAATAGGGTTAGCGCTGTTATATGCCCATTTTATGAATGAGAAAACTGAGACTTGGGAGACTAAGGGACTTGCCCAAGGTCATACAGCTTAGTAAACAAGAGCCAGGATCCAAATTGAAGTACTTGTCTCTCTTTAGTTTTTTATTTTAGTGTGTGTATGTATGTATGCACATCTGTAAGCTCTGCACCCAAGGTTGGGCTTGAACTCAGAGCTCGGAGATCAAGAGTCACATGCTCTATCAACTGAGCCAGCCAGGTGCCCCTCAAATCCGAGTACTTCTGATTCTGGGGCCCTGAACTCTTCACTGCCTCCTAACAGTGATCACAGTTACCACTTAGAGAGTGGTTATTATGTATGTTCTACAGGAGAGGCTTTGCATAAATTATTTAATCCCTGCAACAACCTTCTTTTTTTTTTTTAAGATTTTATTTTATTTATTTGACAGACAGAGATCACAAGTAGGCAGAGAGGCAGGCAGAGAGAGAGGAGGAAGCAGACTTCCTGCTGAGCAGAGAGACTGACGTGGGGCTTGATCCCAGGACCCTGGGATCACGACCCGAGCCAAAGGCAGAGGCTTTAACCCACTGAGCCCCCCAGGCACCCCTGCAACAACCTTCTGAGGCAGGCATTATTATCCTCGTTTTTTAGGTGAAGAAAACCAAGGCTTAGGGCAATCAAGTAACTTGCCTAACAGCACAACCAAACAGCACGAGCCAGGCTTCTCTGAATATATGTATGAATATATGAATATATGAATATATGAAATATATGAATTTTTCATATGGATATATGAAAACAGAGTTTTCAGCTCTCCAAAAACTTTGAGATATTGGGGCACCTGGGCGGCTCAGTCATTTAAGCATCTGCCTTCAGCTCAGGTCATGATCTCAGGGTTCCGGGATCGAGTCCCGCATTGGGCTCCCTGCTCAGCATCGATGCGTGCTTCTGCCTCTCCCTCTGTGCTCTCCCCCTGCTTGTGTGCTCTAATAAACTCCCTTTTACAAAAACAAAACAAAACCCAAAAGAACTTTGAGGTATCTTTAACATATAAAAATGGTGTAGATTTCAGATGTACGACTTGAGGCATTGATAGAGGTATACATTGTGGAGTATTCTGAGCCAAGTCATGCTGAGATCCTGGTGCTCGGCCAGGGGGCATGCCACAAGCACCTCTAAGGTCCACAAGGCACTACTCCCCCCCCATGCAGACCCTGGCCGTGAGCTGCACTTCACCTTGCCGGGGCGTGTGCTGTTGCTCAGAAATGGGTTTTGCCCATGTGCATGGGTCACCCATCACATTCTACTTTCAGGGTTGCCATTTGACAGCCATGGCGCTTTATTCTTCGTACAAATCTTGGGTTGCAGGCAAAATCCACTGAATTTCTGAGGCCTAGCCCCCCGGAGCTACAGAAACTTAACAATTTTTTTTAAAAGATTTTATTTATCTGAGAGAGAGCGCGCGAGTGAGCACGAGCAGGGGGGCAGGGGGAGGGGCAGAGGGAGCAGCAGACTCCCCGTTGAGCAGGGAGCTGGATGTGCTGGATGCGGGCCTTTATCCCCGGACTCCAGGATCATGACATGACCCAAGCTGAAGGCAGACGCTTAAATGACTGAGCCACCCAGGCACCCCTTAACCATTTCTCATGTGGATCCTGCTTAAGGGCTTATCCAAAAGAAACAAGTGTCCTCCACAGACCTGGCTTATTAGCATGTTTGACAGAAGACAGCAGATGCCACATTTCCTCTTTTTTTTGAAATCAGTGTTGAGGTGGTGGTTGTTCTGCTCCCTCCCGTAATTGTGACCTGCACTGCTGTCTCAGCCCCCGTGTACCTGCGCCAGCCGTAATCCTGCTTTGAATGGGATTAGATAAAAGGGCTCGGGCTGGGTCAAGATGGAGGACAGAAGGCAACTGGATGAAAGTTCACTTATTACCTTGCATTTTAAGGGTTTCTCCTGTTTAAATTAGATGAGATTCATACAATTACCATTTTAAAGTGGAAAATTGTTTGTATTTCTTGATTAGTAAGCACAGGACCGGGAAAGGTGGGTACATGGTCCTTTTAGGAGAAAGCTCATTCGGTTAGGACCATCCCCAGTCAACAGACCTGTGGTTCTGGATACACTGGGCCTGAATTCTGCTGTTATATTGGGAATATCGTTGGGTCACAGGACCAAGGTATTGTCTGAGAAGTGAAGGGCTGGAGACTGGTTTGGAAAGAAAGCTTTCCCTCTCAGGAGCTACTGCAGCGTTTAAAGGACATGTAACAAACATCTACTCAAATGTAGCCCTCACCACGTACACAATCAAGTCAAGGACAAAAACATATTTCAGATATTTTTTATTTCTTCAAATTTATCAGGAGTGACTGAAATAAAAAATATAATTGAGTCCCATCATCGTGGAAATGGCTTTAAGAGAAAACTGCTCATGTATTATTGCTTCCCGTTTAACCAGTGAAAGTTGCCATCGATAAACAGACAGCCAACAGTCTGTCAAGAATGCTCAGGATATGTTCTATCATACAACATGCCTGTTCTGGGGCGGGGGGGGGGGGGGGGGGAGAAGGCTCCGAAATAACTTATGTGAACTTCTTGATTTCATCGTACAAGACCAGCACGAAAGCACCACCCATGCCGCGGAGAACATTGGACCACGCCCCCTTGAAAAACGCTTTGGCGCCTTCATCGCGTGCGATCTTCCTCCAGCAATCCACTGTGCCCGTGTACATGATGTCAGCTGCAAAGAATAAAGACACGGAGTTGGCGACCGAAGGCTGATGAGAGTCCTTCCCAGACTTACTGGACCAAACTGGAGCCCCGCCTCCAAGAGTGCCCACGGCAGTTCCAGGAAACTCGACATTGACACATTCGCCTGGGTGATACTGAACTACTGATGCCGTGAGTAGAGAAGAGGGCTATGTAGACGACCCCTTGGCCTTAAGCTCTAACACCATTTAAGCACCCTCATTCACAGGCATCCAAAGAGCCCGCTCAAAGGCAGACACCATCAACCCCATCCCGCCATCAGGAACAGACCTCATTTTTAAAGCCAGGCACCGCTAGCCTGTGGCCCCCGCTTGTCCCTGGCCCGCGCGTCTTTTTATCATTTGCTCCAGTGGAACTTACTCCCTTTGCGCCCAGACTGCATCATCATTCGGCGGCGAACAGTGTCAAATGGATAGGAAGTCAACCCAGCAACCGCTGTGACAGACTGTGCGATCATCCAGCTGATGAAGATGTGAGTATTCTTGGGGTCTGGAAGCATTCCTGAGAACAGGGAAGAGACGCTTTTACTAGAAAGCAGAGTTTTAGGGGCCTGTTGTTTCCTACACCCCCGCCTCCCCCTTCCCCCCCAACATCTCATCCCTGCGCAGTTTGCCCTGGATGACCACGGCTTCCTCTAGCAATTACAGCAAATCTCTGGCTCTGGAAAACCCGGCCGGCATTAACCACCTTTCCAATGAAAGGAACACAGCTTCAAAGTAGAGAGAGCAAGCTTACCCTTGGCGGTGTCATAGATACCGAAGTAGGCGGCTCGGTAGATGATAATACCCTGCACAGACACATTGAAGCCTTGGTACAGGCCCCTAATGCCATCAGATTTGTAGATCTTAACCAGGCAGTCACCGAGGCCTCTGAATTCCCTTTCAGCTCCGGCTTTGCCCACATCGGCTGCTAGGCGGGTACGGGCAAAATCAAGAGGATACACAAAGCACAAGGACGTGGCTCCAGCTGCACCACCCGATGCCAGATTCCCGGCAAAGTAGCGCCAAAACTGGGTTCTCTTGTCCACGCCACCCAGGAAGATCTGCTTGTACTTATCTTTGAAGGCGAAGTTGAGAGCCTGGGTGGGGAAGTATCTGATGACATTGGCCAGGTTACCGCGCCAGAAGGACAGGACTCCCTGCTCCTTGGGGATACGAACCACGCAGTCTATAATGCCCTTGTATTGCTTATCCGCAGTGATTTGCTTGCTGGCATGCTGCACCTGACAGACAAGAGGAGGGCCGACAGGGAGAGTTACAACCTCGGAGCAGGAAGACAGGAAGAGAATGTTATCCTCTGTATCACTGGCGGGGCTTTCAGGTTAACTACTCCCCACAGCCAGTCTTCTAGATCATACAGGATGGACCCTCCCGACCCTTGGAGGCCAGTCCCCGTGGAAGGAGTGCTCTGCAACCTTAGAAGGCATGAAGCCTCCACCCCTTTGGGTGGGGGGGCACCCTGGGTCGGACCCGTGACCTTTAGACCTGGGAGAAAGGTCAGTACCTCAGACCCAGGTTCAGAGGCATCTGGGGCTGTCCCGCCTAGGGCGCGGTCACCTCGGTGGCCGTGGCCTCCGCCTCGGGGTTCCGTTCCGCCCCTGTTCCTCTCCCAGAGGTGACCCACAGGCCCCCAGTCCTGCGCCCGTCCGGGGGCGCCCTCTAGGGCCGGAGCGGGGGAGCGCGGCGCGAGGCGCGAGGCGGCTGGGACGCGGCGGCGGCTGCGCGGGGGCGGACGCAGCGGGCACACGCGCTTCCCGGCGCCGGCTTCCGGCCCAGCGAGGTGAGAGCGCGTCCGCCGGCGGCGCGGCCCCCCGACGTGCCGCATGGCCTCCGCCGGGCTGTTATGTTATCTCCTTGCCGCGACCTTGAGGCCTTCGGCACGGCCAGGTATCCCTCCTTTCAGTGCCGGCTTCCAGGCTTCGCCCTTGACCTCCAGGCCCCCGGGAGGCGGCCGCTGCCGGGCTGCTCATTCCGAGCTCGCCGCTGCCCCCCCCCCCCCCGGGACGCCAAGGCCCGGGCCCGCCTCGCCTCCCTCCGCCCCGACCCCTTCCTAGCTCCAGAACTTCAGGTCACCAAAGCACCTCCCCCGAGCTGGCCCTTTGGTCCGCCTCTGCGGCCACCCTGCCCGCATCGGGCCGCTTCCCCCGACGGGACTGAAGAATTAGCCCCCTCCCCCCTGGCCCCGGGGCCAGGCTTTCTGCGCGCCCCCTCCCCCCCTCCCTGGTTCGACCCCCCCCCCCCCAATCCCCGGAGGTACCTGCAGCAGCAGCTTGACCCGCTCTATGGGCGCTACCGCCGTCTTGGAGATGGCCGCGGCCACTCCACCCGCCAGGAAGTCCTTGGCGAAGGACACAGCGGCATCTGTCATGTTGAAAGGAATGAGACGGGCGACTGCGGTAGGAACCGGCTGGGACTCCGGGACTCTGGGGCGGAGCGAAACAAATGGCCGATTTATATAGGGCGAGCCGGCGCCCCGGCTGCCGGCGTCGGGGGCGGGTCTGGGCGGGCAACGAGCCCCGGCGCGCGGGCCCGCGGGGTGGCTGAGTGGCTCGGCACGCGGGGGGCGGAGCCTCGGAGTCGGGCCCCGGGGCCGCCCTCCCGCGCTGCGCGGCTCGCCCGGGGCACCTGCCCCGGCCAGAGGACCCAGCGGCACGGGCTATACCTGGGCTCCGGCCGCTGGACTCTGGGGGAGGCCCTCGAGTGGGGAGGGCGGGTTAGGTCACGGGTGTGCCTGCATAGAAACCTCTGCAGTATTGAAGGGGACGCAAAAAAAAAAAACACCCAAAAATCTCGATAACTAAAGTAATAGTTAATGCAATGTTAAAAAAAAAAAAGAAAAAATACTGTGGGCAAACGACGGCCGGTCGCTGGTTTCTGTAAATAAAATTGAAATGGAGCCCCAGGGTTGGGATTAGGGTGAGGCATGTGAAGCAGGGTCCTGCAAGTGCGGGGTGCGATTCTGTCTTTATTTTAAATGGTGATAATTTGTTCTTCATGGATTTTGGCCTTACTTTTGATTTTTCAAAAATGGTGCATTAAAAATCATTTGTTGTGACTACTGAGCTGTTTGGTGCCTCTTAAGTTTTGTGCTAGGGTGGGAGCCTTAGTCTTTTCACCCCAGACCTGGCACTGCTCTGGAGCTTCCCTGGTGAAACCAGGGGAAACTGGGGGAATAGCAGGGTTGGGCTCTTGGTTTGCAAAAACGATTTAACAAAGATCTTCCCCGGAATTGGCAGAGGAGAGTCCAAAGGACTCTGCTGGGGGTGGGGACATTATTTTAGCCAGAAGTCAAATAAAGAGGTTGTACCAGGAAGGTTAAGAGGCTATGTGAACTAGGTTGGCATTTAGCTCCTTGGAGGCAAAGTAAAGTGCTCTTGGATTGAGTAGATTCCTGAACTCCAGAGCTTTTAGAGGGATCAATAGAATTTGATTGACAGGCTTTGTGTCAATGGACAAGTGCTTACTGAGCCCCTTAATCCCTGCAGTGGGTAAGCATTTGCCAGACAAGTCCTTAAAAACCTACTTGCTAGCTCGAGTGCACTCTCTTAGGTTAGGAACAGAAGCTAGAGTATAATCACATATCATATGTCTAAGTAGTAACAACAATATTTATAAAAATGATGATACTGCTGCAAGTTGCAACTGCCACCCAACCCGAGGTTGCCCAGCACAGTGAAGACACAGACAGGAGGCGTATCCTTCACCTTCCTTTCCTGCCCTCTCCCACCTTCTCCAGATCTGCCCATTGAAGGGCCCAATTCTAGGGTTCCTCCAGGATCATGAGGTCCTTCATTTAGTTATACTTTGCAATTTGGAAGTCTTCCCAGGAACTCCAGCAGTCTGAAGTGATGAGCACACACGGAGAGGGTTCAGAGAAGAGCAGTTTGGAATCCAGCTTTGTTGATCCTGGGTAAAACCCTTGCCTGATGTTCATGAGAAGCTGCTCCATTTCTCATTAGTTGATTATAACGGTGATGCAGCTGGATACAGAAATGACTTTGCTGGAGAGTTACAGTGATGTATATTCTCCGAAAGTGATAGTCCCTCCCCTTGCCTTTACTGGTGAGAGAATTAACAACTAAAACAAAAATCTGCAGAGCATTTTATTTAGACGGAGGTGGTTTGTAGAATGCATTTCAAAGTAGAATTGAAAACCTTTGCAGTTTGAACTCTTGACATTCTGGTTAATGCATTTTTATTGAAGTGTTAATTACTCTATGATACCCCTTGCCTGTCACTTAGGTACCCCTTTATCTGTCTTTCACTGGCCACATCTGCTACTCCCTTTGAGCATGATGTCCCTACTGCTTTCTATTCCAAAAATCTTTTGCTGTCTCAGGCACTTTCACATGTACTGTTGTGTCAGATTTCTATCTCACTGCGAAAAGATGATCAAATAATTACATAGAATTTGTCCCTTTTCAGTCTTTGGGTGCCTAAGTGTAGTTTTATTAAAGATGAAATACAAGATGGTCATTTCAAAGCAACTTCATGTCATGCTTTGCTATTTTGCTAAATCCATCATGGGCGGGAGCTTTCTTAGTTGTTTATGATCAGGTATGGTTCAAGGAGTCAGATAGATGTTTTCAAAAGTGTGAAGGTCATAAAAGACAAAGAAGGACTGAGGAACTGTCACAAATTAAAGGAGACTAAGGAGAATGACATCTTAATGCAACATATGATCCTGGATTGGATCTTGGACCAGAAAAAGGACATTGATGGTACTATTGCTGAAATTTGAGTATCTGTAGATTAGTTACTGGTAGTCCACCAATACTGGTCTTAGTTACAATGGTTGTGTAAGATGGTAACATTTGGAGAAGCTGAGTGAAGGAAATATAGAAATTCCTTTTAAAAAAAAAAAAGATTTTATTTGACAGAGAGGGAGCAGCAGAGGTAGAGGGAGAGGGAGAAGCAGACTCCCCGCTGAGCAGGGAGCCTGCTGTGGGGCTCGATCCCAGGACTCCAGGATCATGACTAAAGGCAGCCTCTTAACTGACTGAGCCACCCAGGCATACCTAGGAATTCTTTATACTTTGTGTGTGTACGCAAAATTTTTATATCTGAAAGTTAAAAAAAAATTAAAAAGGAAAAAAAAAGAAGAAAAAACCAGGAGCAAAAGTCCAGGAAAAATAGAGATTAATATTAATGATAATAATGATGATGTTGGTGGTGATATATGGCTGGTCAAATCATTAAAAACAAATTCCTCCAGTGAAGCATTAGTGGGGGCTCTGTGTTAGTAACTATTATGTTTCTGGAAGCTTTTTAGACTGCAGGTATAATTAAGAAAGAGGAACTAAAGCTAAGGTAGGGCCTAGTAATTCTCAAGAAAAAACTAGGAAGAAGGTCAGAAATGGTACTTGGGCCTCAGTTATCTATGTACCAACACACCCAGAATACAGGTAATAAAGTGAATGTAAAATGTTAATACAAGCAAGAAAACTCAATTTTATGTGTCGTGCAAACTTGGTAGAGTAGGACTTCTGTCTGGAAAAGGAAGGACTTCTGTTCTGGAAACCTGGTTCCGGGAGATACCATGGAGGACAGCAGGGTAGTAACAATATACCAAGAAGGTATAATCAGTTATTCTTTGACTGGAGGGGGACAAGCATTCAGTGAAAATGAAAGGGAGAAATGAAAGTGATTGTGGTCGTGAAGTATACAAGGAACTGCATGGTTAGATAACAGCTGTGAATAATACTTCATAAAACAGTCACATAGGCTAGAGATGGTGATCAGAGGCATAGACCATCTGAATCCTTGCTGTAAGTCTCATTATTCTGATAGCAACACATTGGATACATTCATAACTCTCTTGGTGATAATTACAGTTCTCAGAAGACTAAAGGATCAGTGAGGTCAATTGCTAAACTGGGCTTAATCCTGACAATAAATAAGGAAGATCTGGTTAGCAAAGTGAAAGTGACAAGAATCTTGGGGAAACTGACCATGCTGTGTGGGTCTGTTAAGTAGAATGCTGGGCATGGCCAGAGAGGTTAACTAGTGTGTGTGTGGGGCCAGGGGGAGAGGGTAGACTTCAAAAAGAGCAGAGAAAAGATAAATAGATGGTCTGGCCAAATACCAAAAGAGAAAGATAGCTGAAGAGGACAAGAGATTCCAAAGATAAAATTCAAGCCTGTATAATTTAGAAAAATTCCAATAAGAAACTACAAAAGGAGAGGTAAATGTAAGTGTCCTTACACATTATTCTCTGAAGAGCTTGGATTTTAAAAGTACATATGTAGATGACAGGAGGGCTGGACTTCCAAGGACAAAGACCAAAGACTATCACAAACCTCTAGGAACTGAGTCAGAAGGGCTAAAGTCTAGAATAAACCCAGGCTTATAAAATGGGATGGACCACAATAAAGGGTTCTAATGTTTTATTTATTGCAGGACAGTTAAGGATGAGGCTTTAGAGCTTAATGGTAGCGTGTATGATAAATAACTGGGGATCTTCATTGACCGTGAATTGGCAATGCCAGAAATTGCTGATGAGTCTTGAGTTGGGCCAAGAGGATGGTGGTGAGCAGATCAAGGCCTCTGCTGGTCAGCCCAGAGAGATTTATGCTCAATTCTGGATGCCGTGTTTCATAGGACATCAACAAACTAGAACATATTCAAAGGAGGCATGAGGAAAGTTGAAGTGCCTGTAAATCGTGTTGTATGAGAAATGGCTGAATATTTGAATGAGAGATACTGGGAAAGAGCTTTGGGTCAAGGAGGGACATCGTAACTGTGTTCATGGGGCACCTGGCTGGCTCAGTGGGAGAAGCATGCAATCTTGATCTCGGCGTCGTGAGTTTGAGCCCCAAGTTGGGTGTAGAGATTACTTAAATAAACTAAAAAAACAAAAAAACAAAAAAACCCCACAAAACAACTGTGTACATAATTGAAGGATTGCCAGAAGACAATTAGACATTCTGTATGAATAGTCAGCACCTGCTGGTATCATGAAGGTAGACTTCAGCTGAACAAGAAATTACTTTCTAAAATATGGGCTACTTAAAGGTGGAATGGGTTGCTTTATGATGTGGGGGAACTTCTCATTGCTGGAGATGTTAAGAGTTGAGGCAGAAGGACCACTCGTTAGGGACACTGTAGAGGAGATCATTGCGTTGACTGGGAAGAGTTCTGCACCCTTCCGATTCTAAGATTCTGTGTATCTTATTCTTATTCTTATGAAGCAATCTGTGCCTCTTATGTATTCTTTGTATCTCTATAAATTTGAATGGCTTTGAGCATCTGAATTTGGGAATCTGGGGCCAAATAGGAAGAGAGAGGTAATTTAGCCCAGTGGTCAAGAGGGTGGGCTCTGGAGACACACTGCGGGAATTCAAATCCTGGCTCTACCACTTGCTGTCAGGCCTTGGGTAAGTTGCTTAAACCCTCCAAACGTCATTTCTTCCAGTGTAAAATGGAGTGATAATAGCACCTATGATTCCAAGTGTTCCAGGATTTCGTTTCCTTTGGTGCCTGCAGTTCTTGCTCACGCCGCTTGGAAGAATGAAGAGGTAGACCAGATGAAGAGTGGTGGGCAGCAAAGCCAAGTTTATTGAGTGATAGAGTACAAAGCTCCCGAAGAGGAAGGGGACCCGAGAGGATTGCCACCGGAGTTTCTAAGTCTGGGTTTTTTTTGCTGGGGGTGGGGGGAGTGGGGGGGCTTGCAGATGGGCTGTTTTAATCTGATTAACTCTCATGCACCTGTCACCCAATCAGGTTTTTGTCACCTGCCTATCATGTGGGAAAGGGTGGCAGGCTCCTTCCAGGGTGGTGTATAATCCTTGGAAGGGTGGTTTCCTTTTGGGGCAGGGCCCCTTGTCCCTGTCTGCCTTTTAGGGACAATTAAATGAGATAATGTATGCATAAATGGTCTGGTACATAGTGAGTGTTCCGTACACGTTAGATTTTTATTAATACTAAATAAACACTGAGGTGCCTGGCTGACTCAGTCTGAAGAGCATGTGATTCTTGATCTCTGGTTTGGGAGTTCAAGCCCCACAATGGGCATAGAGCTCACTTTAAAAAAAAATAATAATAAAAGGTTAAAATAGTATGAAGAAAAATACTAACTTAGGTTGACCTACTCTGAGTTTTTTTTAAAGATTTTTATTTATTTATTTGACAGACCACAAGTAGGCAGAGAGGCAGGCAGAGAGAGAGGAGGAAGCAGGCTCCCCGCTGAGCAGAGAGCCCGATGTGGCCCCGATCCCAGGACCCTGGGATCATGACCTGAGCCGAAGGCAAAGGCTTTAACCCACTGAGCCACCCAGGCGCCTGACCTACTCTGAGTTTTAATGGACAAATCACGCCAACCTTGCTTAAGTAGGGCAGTAAGCCAGTTCTCAGTCCCAGGCGAGGACCCTACCTATAATCTGGTAACCAGACCAGAGACCATTTAAGCAGGATTTGAGTGTCTAAGAGGTACCCAGAAAAAGCACTGTTGGTTTTGTGACCTAGCTCGCATTTGTGGTATGGAAGACTGGTGTTTGCTGCGAGGTCACTGAGGAGAAAACAATGCTTATCGTTTGTTGGCCAATCATCTTGTATCTAGTCTCTTGTTACTACTTCAGCTTCTGGAACAGTCTTGCTCACATCCAGTTTTTTTTTTCCCCTTAAGATTATTTATTTGAGAGAGAGAGGGAGAGCAGAGCAAGTGAGAATACAAATTGTGGGGAGGGGCAGAGGCAGAGAGAGAAGCAGGCTCCTCCCTGAGCAGGGAGCCTGATGCAGGAATTGATCTCAGGACCCTGAGATCGTGACCTGAGCCAAAGGCAGATGCTTAACCGACTGAGCCACCCAGGGACCCCGAAGGCATCATTTCTTACTTGGACTTTGTAAGTCTCTTCTACCTGGTCTTCCCATTCACAGCCTTTCTTCCTTCTGATCTATTATCCACACAGCAACCAGAGGGATATTTTTAAAGTGAAAATCAGATTATATTGCTTTTGTACGTAAAAACCTTCAATGTCTCCTGACTGCATTTAGAATAAGGTCTAACTTTTTTTGAAAAAAAAAAAAAAAAGATTTTATTTATTTATTTATTTGAGAGAGAGAGAGAGAGCGTAAGAGATAATGAGAGGGAGCATGAGTGGTGGGGAGAGGGGCAGTGGGAGAAGGAGAAGCAGTCTCCCCACTGAGCAGAGAGTCCAATACAGAGCTCTATCCCAGGACCCCGGGATCATGACCTGAGCCAAAGGCAGATGCTTAACCCACTGAGTCACCCAGGTGCCCCAAAAATCTAACTTCTTATTATGGTCTCGACAGCCACATATGATCTGGCCCTCTGTCCAGCCTCATCTCACACACACTCTCCCTCACGCGCCACACTACCAGTCTTTTCCCACTACCCGTAGCCCTTTTGCACTGTCTGTTCCCTCTGCTGGAATGCTCTTCTCCCCAGCTCTTTGCACAGTTGGCTCATTGTCATCTTTCAGGTCTCATCTTCAGTGTCACCTCTCAGAGCAGCTTTCCCTGACTCCCTGACTTAAAATATTTCCCTCACTCCCACATAATCCTCTGATAAACTGCCCTGTTTGTTTCTCTCATAACATTACAATCTATAATTACCTGACTTGCAGGTTACCTTATTAACTGTCATCCTTCTAGAATATAAGCTCTACGAGGGCAAGGAACTAATATACCTTCTTTTCTTTCAAAACTTAGCTCAAGACTCATCACTAGCTCTTCTCGCCTATGATGATTCCTTTCTTTTTTTTTTTCTTTATTTTTCAAGTAGGCTCCACACCCATTGTGGATCCCAGAGTGGGGCTTGAACCCACGACCCTGAGATCAAGACCTGAGCTGAGATCAAGAGTTGGACGCTCAACCGACTGAGCCATCCAGGCACCCCTTTGATGATCCCTTTAATCACTGATTCAGTAGGGAGCCCCTTGTTAAAGTGTTATAGACAGTTACTACCGCATTATCATGTCTTTGCTTGTATTTGCTTTGTAATCAGACTCATTTCTTATATGTAGGGATGTTCTGTCATTAAGACTGTGCTTCTTCTGGGTAATGTTGCATCACACTTCTTTTTTTTTTTTTTTAAAGATTTTATTTATTTATTTGACAGACAGAAATCACAAGTAGGCAGAGAGGCAGGCAGAGAGAGAGGAAGGGAAGCAGGCTCCCTCCCGAGCAGAGAGAGAGCCCGATGTGGGGCTCGATCCCAGGACCCCGGGATCATGACCTGAGCCGAAGGCAGAGGCTTTACCACTTAGCCACCCAGGCGTCCCTGCATCATACTTCTTAATCCTCCTCCTCAAGTACTTAGTCCAGCTTGGTGTACACTGTCAGCCACAAAAGCAGAAAAGCAGAAGACTCCCTTCACACCCCCTGAGAAAATGAAAAAAAGCTGGAAGTTTATTTTTGGAACAAAACTAGAGGTTTTTTTAAAGTGAATTATTTATTTATTTATTTATTTATTTATTTATTTATTTATGTCATCTCTACTCCCAACATGGGCCTCAAACTCATGACCCTGAGATTAAGAGTTGTACACTTTTCCAACTGAGCCAGCCAGGAGCCCCCTACCCCCCCAACAACCCCAGAGTTTTAGGAGCGGTCCTAAAATTAGAAAATTGAGGGGTGCCTGGATGGCTCAGTGGGTTAAAGCCTCTGCCTTTGGCTCAGGTCATGATCCCAGGGTCTTGGGATCGAGCCCTGCATCGGGCTCTCTGCTCAGCAGGGAGCCTGCTTCCCTTTCTCTCTCTCTCTGCCTGCCTCTCTGCCTACCTGTGATCTCTGTCTGTCAAATAAATAAATAAAACCTTTAAAAAAAAAGAAAAAAAAAGAAAAATGAGGCATTCCTTTTCCTCACTTAACTTTATTGAAAAAGCCAAAACTACAGCTCAGAAAACATTCCTGTGTGTCACAGTAGCAAGAGTGTGGCTAGCCATCTCATAATACGGGCAGAAGAATACAGAGATATTAACATGATGTAAGTAACCTGAGGCTAGGATTTTAGATCTAGTTAAAAAAAAAAAAAATATATATATATATATATATATATACACACACAGATTTCAGAACTTTAAAAAAAATTGTTCACCTCAAGGAAGATGAAGAGTTCATAAACAGGACTATTAGTGGTGGGTAAAGAATTTGCCGCCCTCCCCACTGTAACAGCTTGGGCTACAGATGAGACCTTCCTGTGTGTATTAACTGCTATTCCTTTGCTAGAACTCACCTTAGTAACAAATGACCAAACAACCTTTTTCTTTGGAAAACAAATTTAACAGGGAAAAGTACGTGGAGCATCCTGAAAACCTGTGTGTGTGTGTAAATTAACGATTTACTATTACTGTGTTTTAATGCATAGGTAGGCACTATTTGAAAGTGAGGTTGTGTAAATTTGACATGGAGTTCTCAAGGTGGAACAATCCAAAATTCGATTTTTCAAAAGAGTAGAGATGATTAGCCTGAAGTGTTTTTGTTCAGTTCCATTTCTCTTTTGGATATGAGTGTCAGATGTTCTATTTGATCCTTTTCTAGGCAACTGGGACATCTTGTGAGAATAACTTAAGTTGACTAAATAATTTATTTTCAGGGTAGGCTTGCAAAGCAAGTTAGAAAGGCAGAGAATTCAGGCCACGTCAACTGTACATGACTTCAATTGGAAGGAGGTCTTTTGGGGTCATTAATTAAGTGGTCACAGTAACAACTGCCTTGAAAAAAGATTCCTGCAATTTGTAAGCTTGAGATGCTTCAGGTTTAAAGCATCTCAAATTTACAGCATCTTCAGATTTAAAGAAAGGATGGTTCCACCACGAGAAAGTGGACTTTTAAATGTTAAAGGTTTTAATTTAGTTTCTTTTTAAAAAAAGATTTATTTATTTATTTGAGAGAGGGAGAGCACACACAGAGGGAGAGGGAGAAGCAGGCTCCCTGCTCCTACGTGGGGCTCGATCCCAGGACCCTGAGATCATGACCTGAGCTGAGGGCTGCCGCTTAACTGACCGCACCACCCAGGTGCCCCTTTAATTTAGTTTCCAATAAGGCATAATTTACACTATAGCGTGCACACTCAGAAGTCAGCAAACATTAGGAGTTTCAGAACAAGTGTGCTGGGAAGACTTGGGTGGAATGGAGCAGCGCGAGGCCAGAGCTCCTGATGTGCTATATGCTCAGTCGCTTCAACGACGTTTCACTTGGAGGTCATGGCCATTGCCTTTCTTTGGTGTTGTGTAAGTTGCCTGTTTATAGAGTGTAAATCGCACGTTTTGTTAATGCTGGGTTTTGTGGAGCTATCTGGTGGAGTGCCACCATGCAACGGTCGTGCTGGGAAGCTTTCCCATGGCACAGGTGGTCACCAGGACGTGAGTTTGGAGCTTGGAGCTGGTATGTGGCGAAATCTTCCCATTTCCAAGAGTGGCAGACGGGAGTTTCCTCTGGTCACTCTGCGCAGATTTAAGTTACGAGGTTTTTATGATTGTAACACGCCTTCGGTCAGTGCACTTCTTGTTCCGGTCAGTTTTAGAGAGTTGGTTTTTTAGACTTCAGCTGTCCGGTTTTGAAGAACTTTTTAAATTCCCGCAATTCCTGGGGCTTCAAACTCTGATCTACCCCAGGGGTTAATTTATAACTCAGAGGAGACACAATGTAACCATTTTGGTAAAGGCAGATCCTCTTGCAGAACTCAAAGGTGCCAAACATAACTCCAAAATACGGAACTATCTGTTTAAAAAGAAATGAAGATCATGTAAAAATCTTAAATCAGGTCAGTGTATCTGCAGTCAACCTGCACTGGGGTAAACTGAGGTAAAGGCTGGGAACAACACAACATCATTCTTTTTGGAATCGGGGAAGACGGCAGAATGAAGGCTGGCACGGTTTGGGTCAGGGAAGAGGAACAGTAGTGGTTAAAGGGAATGCACTGCGGAAGCATGGCCCAGATTAATATGCCGTAGATCAGCTGACATTTGTGCAAGATTAGCCCAGGGTTCTTAACCTTTTTTGGGGAGGGGCATGAAATTCCTTGGGAATATGATGAAAACAATGGATCCTCTCCCAGAGAGAGGCACACATGCCCATACCTACATGTTTTTTGCATACAATGTTAGGCTGGGAGATTATGTTCCCCTTAGAGGTCCACGAACCCCCATGTCAGGAGCCGCTACACTAAAACTCAGCTCCTCTGGGATGGGGTGTCTGGTGCCCCACCACTGCACAGGGGTCCCTCTCTCTCAGGGGTGGCCGCCAGCCTGTGCTCATGGGTCTTGTGCGACTGTCAGTGCTAGACGGCGAGGGGGGTGGGGGGTGTCCCCAGGCAGCCTTCAGGGGAGCGGCAGGGGAAAGGGCTAGAAGTGGAAGAGGCAGGGAAGCAAGGGACTGATGGCCCCTCTCACCTTTAGCAAGTTGGCCGTCAGTCCATTCCAGAGCGCCAGGACCCCCTGGGCTTTGACTATCTGCCGGAAGCAGTCAGCCGCTCCTGAGAAACGCACATCTACTCCTCCACGGTGGGGAAGGTGTGGACTCTGAGCCTGGCAGGAAATACAGAAGACGGGGATGTGGTGATTGCATCACCAGGAAAGAAATGTTCTAGTCGGGGAAGCCCAGGTCTCAAGCCTGGGCGCTGGCTGCTATGCTCCCAGCAGAGATGCCCGCCAAGAACGGCCGCCACAGGGCCCTTGCTCAATGGGCTCAGAATGAAGAGTAATGCACAGCCAAGTCAGGACAACGGGGGTGTCACCCTATTGAGGGCTTATCTTGCCTGGAAGGAAGCAACCATTTAGGACCATCGCTTCCCCACCTGTGCCCTCTGGACATGATAAACATTCTCCTGTGCCCTTAACCTTTTTTAAGGTTAAGGTTAAGTCCCTCCCCTGGTCTCCTTGTCTTAGCTGAATGGCCCTTCCATGAAGCTGTCACGCGTGGGCTTCTCATTTCCCCACATCCCAGATGTCCCAGGGTGATGAGCAGAGTGATGGCAGCCTTCTTCTAGCTCCCTCTTACTGTCCCCAGACCCCAATTACTTCCCTGTCATGCCCCAAGTTCCCGGCTGGGGCTCCCATCCCTGACCACACTCCTTGTTGCTGCTCTCATCTCTTGACCTCCTGAAAGTCTTCTCTGTTCATCTGAGACCTCGCCGCCTGGAGGTTCCCCCTCTTCCAGAGCCACCATCGTCTTAAGGAACTGGCATCTATAAGACAACCCATCCCACACCCAGTTTCTGGACCTCAACCTCAATGACCCTTACTTTTACGCCTCTTTGGCCACCCACAACTTCGGCCACTTCACGGACTTCATCATGACTCACGTAACTATCACATAACACGCTCCATCTCTGAAAGGAACATTTTTGTCCTTCGGTAGAAACCAGTTTTGGGATCAGATGAAAGCACTTTTCAGTAGATCATCTCTATATAAAACTGACACCTGTTGCCCAGGGGGAGGGGGACAGCCCCTCAGAGCTGGCTTTGAGGAATGGCGTCAGGGTCACGCAAAGCCTCGCATATACTTTGGTTTGTTTCTGAAATGTCTGCTTGAGACTAGCACAGCATTCTAGGGAAGTGGAATTTTTTTTTTTTTTTTTTTTTTTTCAACTAAGTTCCGATCTGGAACTTTTTATCTCGGGGTCGTGAGTTCGAGCCCCAGGTTGGGTGTAGCAATTACTTAAAGAAACAGCAACAACAACAACACCATCTTGCATGTGGGAGAGGCAGTGTAGTCTAACAGTCCGGAAAGCAAAACCTCTGGAGTCAGAGTTTAGCTCTGGCCGCTTCATGTATGCACCATGGGACCCTGGGCACTTACCTAACCCTCCTGAGCCTCAGTTTCCTTACTCACAGTACTCGCGTCCTGTGGCTGCTGTGAGAATTAAATGAGATATGCATGTAAAGCAATCAGCCGTGTCAGGCACATGGTAGGGGTCAGTAGGTATGAGCTAGCATTGCTATTACTTTTACATAGAAAGTATGCTAAATAGGGGCGCCTGGGTGGCTCAGTCATTAAGCATCTGCCTTCAGCTCAGGTCATGATCCCCCGGGTCCTGGGATTGAGCCCCACATCAGGCTTCCAGCTCAGCTGGGAGCCTGCTTCTTCCTCTCCCTCTGCCCTTCCCCCTGCTTGTGCACGCTGCCTCTCTCAAATAAATAAAATAAAATCTTAAAAAAAAAAAGTATGCTAAATAGCAACATAGCCCCTTACCTAATGTTATTAGTCCTCCATGCCCACCTCTGAAATGCTAAACTTCTGAACCCCTGGCACCACAGTGTCCTTACCCACCGGCACCCCTCCATGCTGGTTCCTATCACTGTTAGATCATTAAGGTCCCGGGCACTTGCCCCCTCCTGTCTCCCCCAGGCCACAGTTCCCTGCTGGCTTCAGTGCTTCCTTTTCTAATCCCTGCCCAGGTTTTTGTGCTCCTTGTCCTTCAGCCCCTCACACCCACACATCCCTTCTCTGCCCCAAGCCACTGAAGACGAATCCGCAAAGGGGCAGATTGGTACCACCAAAGCTTCGAGGTTGCCAGCCTCTGCTGGGCCTTCGTACTGTGAACCGAGTCTTCAAAGCATCCTTGCCTGTTCCTCAAGGCGGCTGTGCCAAACCTTCCCACAGCCCTTGACGCCTGGCACCCTGCACCCAGTCCTCAATTCTAGGTACGTCACCTGTTTTCCTGTTTCATAGAGAAAACAGACTGTACGGGGCCTCCACTTTTGCTTCTTCACATAAACATCTTTTCTTCCAACCAGTGCCCTGGATCTCATACCTTTGAACTCCTCCTGGGCACCCTTCCCAAGAGACCTGACTTTCTCCTTAGCAAATGAATAAACTCAAGTCCCTCTTGCATCTTTAAAACAACTTATTGTGCTGATCTTGACTTTGCCCTTCAGATATAGTCCAGCCTCTTATTCCCACATTAATATACAGTAAAATTACCAGGTTTCGGGGTCAAGGACTAGGAGTTTCGACAGATGTATTCATTTGTCTGACCACCAGCACAATCAGGACACAGATCTGCTCCTTCTGCCACCACCATTCTCATGAGCTGCCCCTTTGCAGTCCAGGTGTCCTCCATTCCCAGGCCTGGGCAGCCACTGGTCTTCTCTCTGTCTCTACAGTTTTGCCTTTTGAGAATGTCATACAGATGGAAGCCAACAGCACAAAACCTTTTGAGACTGGCTTCTGAAAATATTTTTTACAAGTTTTATTTATTTAAGTAATCTCTACACCCCATGGGGGGCTTGAACTCATGGCCCTGAGATCAAGAGTTGCACACTCTCCCAACTGAGCCAGCCGGGCACCTGAGACTAGCTTCTTTCTTTTTTTCTTTCTAAGACTTATTTATTTATTTGACAGAGAGAGAGAGAGATAGTGAGAGTGGGAACACAAGCAGGGGCTGAGGGAGAGGGAGAAGCACGTTCCCCATTGAGCAGGGAGCCCAGTGTGGGGCTCGATCCCAGGACCCTGGGACCATGACCTGAGCCGAAGGCAGAGGCCTAACAGCTGAGCCACCCAGGCGCCCCCAAGACTGGCTTCTTTCACTTGGCGTGATGCTTCCAAGATTCATCATGTTGTTGTGTTCGTCAATAGTTTCTTCCTGTTTATTGCTGAGTACTATTCCATCGTGTGGATGTACCACTGTGTGGACACCCGCTTCCCTTTTCGCTTGCACTTACTCAAAGAGGCTGGAAACTTACTGGACTCTGGCTGACTCCACTTCCTCTCTCCCCATCACCGCTCTCCTCACTGCAGTCTGGATCTGTGTCCGTTATTTTGCTTGCTGACTCTGGCCAGGCCTACCTTGGATCCCCGATTTTCTTTTTTAAAATTTTTAAAAATTTCTTTTATTTTCAGAGCACTCACGGCCTTTTATGACTTGGTATACATTCACTTACTTCCTTTCTTAATTGTCTACTCCTCCCAACTAGAACTGTAGCTCTGTGGGAGAGGGGATTTTTTTTGCCGGTTTGGTTCACTACTGTATCTTCAGTATCCTCAACAGGTAGTGGATATTCAAGAAATATTTGAATAAGTTAAATATATTTGCTCAGGGCCTCCTACCTGGCAAATCCAGTAGATGGGGTTTTTTGGGGGGGAGGATAGTTTTCTTATTGGATTTTTGGGGCACTGTTTGGCACTGATAACCAGCGACTTTTTGCCCTCCTCAATTTATACAACTTCTCTAGGAAGTTCTACCATCGCATGGCTTTAAACACCATCTACAGGTAGATGACTTCTAAATCTTTCTCTTTGGCCCTGACCTCCCAGCCTGAGCCCCAGAATCAAGCATCCAGGGGCCTACCAGATATCTCCACCCAGAGAGCACACAGGTTCTCAAAACTTGACACACCTAGAACTGAGTGTTGCCTTTCACCTTGACCACATCAAATTTATTCTTTCTTCTGCATTTCTAGCTCCACACCCAGCCTGGAGCCCAACGTGGAACTTGAACTCACGTCTGGGAGATCAATCCCTGATCCGAGATCAAGAGTCAGACACTTAATGGACCGAGCCACCCAGGCGCCCCTCTTCTGATTGAGCTCGGTAAATGGCACCATCATTCAACCTGCTGCCCCAAGCCAGGAACCCGGGATTCCTTCATTCGCTCACTCTTACTGCCCTAGCCAATCAGTCATCAAGTACAACAACCAATTTGATCTTCTAAACACTGCACTTCTCCGATCCATCCCTTTCTGTGTTCTCGACTGCTTCTCTCTTGGTTCAGGCTACCACCACCTCAAGCGTGGGTCACTGCAACAGTCTCTTACTGGTCTCCATGACCCACTCCTGTCCTTCCCAGTGCATTCGGAATGCATCTCCAACATTTCAGCGCGGACCACTGACTCCTTCACAGACTTTCTACCACCTATAGGATGAAATCCAAGATCCTTAGAATGACACACAAGGCCCTAAACGACAATTTTCCTAGCATTAAAAGCACCGTTCACCCCCTGCACTCCTTAGCAATATTTCTCTACTTCTGTTACCTCCCATTATCCCCTCTGAAGACTTTTCATTCATGCAAATGTTTACTGAGTACCTAGTATATGCCAGGCCCTGAGGATACAGCAGTGAACCAAACAGACAAAAAGCCCCTGTTCCCACAGAGCTGAAATTCTAGTTGTGGGGAAGGAACAGGCAAAAGAAATAAATACTTATACCAAATACTAAAAGGCAGTGACTGCTCTGAAGCAAATCAAGGCAGGGCCAAGATACAGGGAGTGCCTGGAGGGTGCTGATGTTTTTAGTAGGGTGGTCCCCAAAGACTCACCAAGAAGATGGCCTTTGAGTGAAGATCTGAAGGAAGTGAATGGTGCCGTTACCTCCAAGGGCCCTGGGGCAGAAGCAGGCCTGGGGTGTTAGACAATAAGGAGGCCAGTATGGTGGGAATGGAATGAACAAAAGAGAGAGTGACCGGACAAGGCATCAGGAAAGTAGACCACGCATGACTGGACCCTGTAAGGCTGGCAGGCTGCTGTATTTTGACTTGAATTACCGAGTGAGAATGGGAGATACTGCTGGGTTCTCAATAGAAGAGTGAAGGAGCCTAGTTTATGTTTTAATAGGACCACTCTGGCTGCTGTGTGGAGAAGACTGAAGGCTGGAGGAAAGGGTAGAAGGACTGAGGGAGACTGGTTAGGAGATTATAAGGAGGAAGTGAGGCAAGAAAGCATGGTAGCTTGGACTGGGACGCTAGTCGTGGGAGTCAATGACTCTAACGTTTCTGGCCCGAGCAACTGGGTAGACGGAAGTGCTGCTAACCAAATGGGAAAAACCACAGGAGAAGTAGGGGGTTTTTTGGAGGATGGGTGGAGGAGACATCGGGAGTTCAAGTGTGTGACACCCCTTTGACATCTCAATGGCAATGGGAAGTTGGCTATGCAAGTCTGCAGCCCAGGAGAGAGGGTTAGGGCTGGGGATCTAATTTGACAATCCTCAACACTGAGATGGTATTGAAACCCAGGAGACTAGATGAGATCACTTAGGGCTCGAGCCCAGGGATACCCCAACATTTAGAAGTCAAGGCAAAGAGGAGGACTGGCAAAGAAGCCAAGTGCTGGGCAGTGAGTGTGTCACAGGAAGTGGTGAGCTCCCGATGGCCAAGGAAAATGAGAACTGAGTCCCGACCATTGCATTTAGAGACAGGGAGGTCACAGCTTCTCTTAGGAAGAGAAGTTTCTGTTGAGTGGTGGGGGCAAAAGTCTGACTGAAATGATTCAAGGGAGGTGAGAAGAGAAAGACTGGAGACAGTGAATATGGACAGCCCTTTGCAGGAGGCCCCTTTCTCACTGTAATGTAACCAGGCCTGACTCACATGTCTGTTTCTCCCAGGGGGCTGTGCGCTCTGTAAGGACTGGTCTTGTTTACTTCCAGATCTCTGGAGCCTTCCTCAGCAGCCGGCATGTGGCCGGTGCTCAGCGAATGGTTTGCTGAATAAATGCCTGAAATGCTCAGTACAGGAGTGGTCTGGAATTTTAAAAGCATTCTGACATAACGCCGTGCATTATAAAAACTGGGTCAAAACCTATATGATATGATATAGACTCTTTTCAGAAAACGAGGATCAAACTTCGCATGATTTCTTCTCTCTTTGCAACGACAGTGTGTAGATAGTTCTATCTGACCAAGAAGTGATGGCATCTGAGTACAGAATAGCCACAATAATGTTGCTACTGCTTCTCGTGTACTTAGATGTATGCCTGGTCCAAGTGAGGAGACTGAGGCTTGGGGACCGGCTAAGTGATTTGATCAAGGTCATCCGGCTCAGAAATAACACATTTTATTCTGTTTCATCTGAATTAGTTGCTTCATATTCTTTCCCCCAGGAGACTGTGATCCCTGGTAGCTGGGACCATGTCTTACTCAGCTTCTCTTCTCTCCAGCCTCCATAAAACTCTGTAGAATGTATGAACACATCGCAGCCAGAGAATTAGCACGAAAACTCAATGTTAATCACTGAAACGCACTACCGGGAAGGTCAGGCCTTGTGGACTATAGATTTTTGTTGTCTCTGACTATGAAGCCTGGCCCTTTCTTGCTCTTGTTCTGGTCCTGGGTCTCATGACTCCACGCCACGACAACCCTGAATCCCCAAACCACAGACTCAGATGTGAGAGGGACCTGAAGATATTCCGGTCCAATGGGTGCAGCTGGCTGGCTCAGTCGGTGGAGCACATGACTCTTGATCTCTTGGTCGTGAGTTCGCGTCCCGTGCTGGGGGTAGAGGTTACTTAAAAATAAAATCCTTGGGGCGCCTGGGTGGCTCAGTGGGTTAAGCCTCTGCCTTCAGCTCAGGTCATGATCTCAGGGTCCTGGGATCGAGCTCCACATCGGGCTCTCTGCTCGGCAGAGAGCCTGCTTCCCCCGCTCTCTCTGCCTGCCTCTATGCCTACTTGTGATCTCTCTCCCTGTCAAAAAAATAAATAAAATCTTTATTAAAAAATCCTTAAAAAAAAGATATTCCGATCCAGTGACTTCATTTACAGATAGAAACCCAAGATCTTGAGAGGAAGAGTGACCAAGAGGGACAAAAGCCAGGTGCTTTGCCTTCCGGGACCCTGCATCCCAGTGACTCCCTGACCTTGGCCTCTAGGTTCAAAGACATAAAATGACAATATGTGCCACACCTGACACCTACCTAGCTTGTGTCCTCGCAGGACATCCTATCCTGTCACCTGTTGCTGGCAAAAGGACAGTCGTCCTCTTCCTTGTCAGACTCTAGCCTCTCCCGTGAACCCTCACCATAAGGGCATCTGATAAACAATACAGAAAAATGTCAGTAATTCCAACATGTATGTATGTGTCTGGGGGGAGGCTAGTTTAAATTAGTGAAGCCTAGCTTATGAAGTCTTGGGAGGATATTCCATTTTATTATATATGACTGAAACCGGATTAATGATGGGCAGCGGAGTAGAGAGACTTTCCGGGCCCTATGTTCTCATCTAGCTGAGCAATTTGTGAAAGCCTGTGTGGAGCACAAGGTCATGTGCATGGGTTTTACCATAACACAGACCTGGATTTGAACCAACCTCATCTCTTCCACTCACTAGCTCTGTGATGGAAAGCAAGTTCCTTAACTTCTCTGAACTTCCATGTCCTCATTTCAAAAATGGGGAGGATAATGCCTTCTGCTGTTTATATCATTCATTTCCTTACTGAACCTTGGGTTGTTATTATAATTTTAGTGCCAGGCAAATTAATAAAGTTCCACAGTTCTTCATTTTATATGAAAGAGCGTTGTATCTTTCATCATTTAATCCAGCTCGAAGGATCAACATTCTTTTTTTTGAAAGATTTTATTTATTTATTTTTTTAGATTTTATTTGAGAGAGAGAGAGAGAGAGAAAGCGTACAAGCGGGAAGGGGTGGAGGGAGAAGCAGACTCCCCGCTGAGCAGGGAGCCCTGTCCCAGGGCCCTGAGATGATGACCTGAGCCGAAAGGAGGCACTTAACCGACTGAGCCATCCAGGCACCCCTAAAGATTTTAAGTAATCTCTACACACAATGTGGGGCTTGAACTCACAACCCTGAGATCAAGATCACACGGCTCTACCGACTGAGGCAGCCAGGCGCCCTGTTGAAGGATCAACATTCTATGCTTCAACCATATACAGTCCTATGTCAAGGTGAAGGGTGAACCTCTGGGTTAGCCCTTCCCTTTGGGGTCAAGTACAGTCAAGTACAGACCAGAGTATGAAAAATAAAACATGAAATGGACAAGCTGAGTCTCCCAACCTGGAGTTTCAGGAGCCAAAATGGCCAGGGGTCTTTGTGAATGTCTTACTTTAAAATGTTTACCGGGACACTATTGAGACACTATTCCTTCTTACCCCGCCGATGAAGAGCCATTGCCAAACAGATGTTAAAAGCTTCCTTTCCCCTTAGAAAGAATCTGCCTAATCATAAGACTTGAAGTTCCTCCTGCTACTGTAAGACTGACATATTGAAAAGAGATTATATTCATGCAGGAAATAAATTTTCTTATTCTGTTATGAGATCATATGATTGATTTATCTTCTGCTAGTTTCCAGTAAAACTACAAAAAACCCTGAGTTATGGGTCAAGGTAATCATTTTGTAATGCTGTGCCTACAGCCCACAACTAGAACAAAAAGACACTAAGCAAATGACATGAGTTAACAGAGCAACTATAATCAACTTGTGATGAATCAAGGGCCAGCTATGTTCAACCTTAGGACCTCAGCCATCTTCCAGATGTCTTTGCTTCACTCTACCTTCACTCTACCAAGCCACCATCATTGTCAACATGGACCATTATTCAGCTCCCTTTTGGTCTCCTTGGGACAGAGAGGGTTTGAGACTCCTCGCCTGGCCCCTTTATAGTCCATTCTCTTTTTTAAAGAAGTTGCCGGAGAAATTAAAAAAAAATCAGATCTTTTTACTCATCTGCTTAAAATACTTTAATGGCTTTATAGAACACTTAGAATAAAATCTACATTTCTTACTGTTACCTGTAAGCTGTGATGGTAATGTAGTGGTAAATATTTAACAACTGATTCTCTGGGGAGAAAAAAGCCCGGAGTGGTCGCATTTGCCAATTTCAGTGATGTCAGTACTGCCACATGGTTGATTTCAAGCTACCATCTGTGAGGCCCGCCAGCTCCTGGACTGCCTGCGACTTAACAATCAGCTCTCCTAGGCCCACAGGAGCTGGCTCGAGCACACCACTGGTAGGTGATAAGCCCTACACAACCTGCCCCCTGCAAACCTCTTCAATGGGAGCAAGAAATCGACACGATTGCCTTACCCATCCACACACCTCCAGTCTCTGCCCTCTCCAGCCCACCCTCCACACGGCAGCCGGCTGCTGTTCCAAACTCACCAGTTGCTATCACAGCTTTGCTAAGAAACCTTTACCAACTCCCAGTTTTCTAAGAAAAGTTTTCCAAAGAGAAAACCTAACCGAATTCAAAACCCTCTATAGTTTGGTGCCCATTGGTCTTCCCAGTATTATTTTCCACTATCGGCCCGTGATGGTTTGTTTCATGTGTCAAGTTGGCTAGACTGTGGTACCCAAATATTTGGTCAAGCACCAGGCTAGCTGTTGTTGTAAAGGTATTTTTAAGATGAGATTAACATTTTTAATATTTTTTTTACTTTAAGTGCTTATTTTAATTCCAGTATAGTTTACAGTGTAATATTAGTCTCAGGTGTACAATATAGTGATTCAACACTTCTCTGCATTAACTCAGTGCTCATCCCAAGTTCCCTCCTTCATCCCCATCACCTGTGCCCCCTCCCGCCCCCCTTCGCCCCCTCCTCCTTCCTCCTCCCCTCTGGCAACCATCAGATTGTTCTCTAGAATTAAGATGCTGTTTCTTGCTTTGACTCTCTTTTTTCTCTTTGCTTGTTTGTTTTCTTACTTAAGTTCCATGTATGAGTGAAATCATACGGTATTTGTCTTTCTTTGAGTAATTTTGCTTAGCATCATACTCTCTGGCTCCATCCACGTTATTGCAAATGGCAAGAGTTCATTTTTTAAAAGATTTTATTTACTTATTTATTTGACAGACAGAGATCACAAGTAGGCAGAGAGGCAGGCAGAGAGAGAGAGAGGGAGAAGTAGGCTCCCCGCTGAGCAGAGAGCCCGATGCGGGGCTTGATCCCAGTACCCTGGGATCATGACCTGAGCCAAAGGCAGAGGCTTTAACCCACTGAGCCACCCAGGAGCCCCGAGTTCATTCTTTTTGATGCTGGAATAATATTCCACTGTAAATCTATACCACCTCTTCTTTATCCACTCATTCATCAATGGACACTTGGGCGGCTTCTGTAGTTTGGCTACTGTAAATAATGCTGCAATAAACAGGTGTGCATGTATCCCTTTGAATTAGTGTTTTTGTATTTTTAGGGTAAATACTCAGTAATGCAATTGCTGGATTGTAGAGTAATTCTATTTTTAGCTTTTTGAGGCACCTCCATACTGTCTTCCACAGTGGCTGCCTCAGTTTGCATTCCCACCCACAGTGCATGAGGCTTCCCTTTCTCCACGTCCTCGCCAACACCTGTTGTTTCTTGTGTTGTTGATTTTAGCCATTCTGAAAGTCGTGAGGTGATATCTCATTGTAGTTTTTTTTTAAATTTTTTTAATTAAAACTTGTTTTTATTTTTAAAAAGATTTTATTTATTTATTAGAGAGATGGAGAGAGAGCACAAGCAGTTGGAGCAGCAGGCAGAGGGAGTGGGGAAGCAGGCTCCCCGCTGAGCAGAGAGCCCGACATGGGGCTCGATCCCAGGACCCCGGGATCATGACCTGAGCCGAAAGCAGAGGCTTAAATGACTGAGCCACCCAGGCGTCCCACATTGTAGTTTTTTTTTTTTAAGATTTTATTTTTAAGTAATCTTTACCCCCAATGTGGGGCTCAAACTTACAACCGTCAGATTAAGAGTTGCATGCTCTAGCCACTGAGCCAGCCAGGTGCCCCTCATTATAGTTTTGATTTGCATTTCCCTGATGATAAGTGAAAATAAGCATCTTTTCATGTGTCTGTTGGTCAGATGAGTTAACATTTAAGTCACTAGAGTTTACGGGCGCCTGGCTGGCTCAGTCATTAAGCATCTGCCTTCGGCTCAGGTCATGATCCTGGGGTCCTGGGATTGAGCCCCACGTAGGGCTCCTTGCCTGGTGGGAAGCCTGCTTCTCCCTCTCCCACTTCCCCTGCTTGTGTTCCCTCTCTCGCTGTGTCTCTCTCTCTGTGTCAAATAAGTACATAAAACCTTAAAAAAAAGTCACTAGAGGGGCGCCTGGGTGGCTCAGTGGGTTAAGCCGCTGCCTTCGGCTCAGGTCATGATCTCAGAGTCCTGGGATCGAGCCCCGCATCGGGCTCTCTGCTCTCTAGGGGAGCCTGCTTCCTCCTCTCTCTCTGCCTGCCTCTCTGCCTGCTTGTGATCTCTCTGTCAAATAAATAAATAAAATCTTTAAAAAAAAAAGGCACTAGAGTTTAAGCAAATTACCTTTCATAACGTGGGTGGGCCTCATCTAATTTGTTGAGGGCCTAAAGAGAAAAAAGACTGGGGTCCCCCCAGGAAGAGGGAATTCTGCCAGTAGTCAGCTTCTGGACTTGAACTGTGCACAGTTGTGTGTGGCAATTCCTTAAGAGAAATCTCTTTCTCTTTCTACATATATACATATGCTATGGGCTCTGTTTTTCTAGAGAACCACGACTAACATTTCCCCTCACCCCAGGAGACCTACATCCAATCACACTTGTTATTTCCTGAACGACTTTTTCAGCTGTGCAAAATCCTAGTTACCCAGGGTCGGGTCAGCTGCCACCTCATCTTGAAACTTTTTTGGATTTTGATTGGAACTACCTGTTTCCCTGCTGCTTCTTCCTCTCTTTTGCCCTCCTTCTGTCTCTCTTTTTTAAAAATGATTTTTTAATGTTTGTTTGTTTGCTTATTTATTTATGTAAGTAAACTCTACACCCAGCATGGGGCTTGAACTCACAACCCCGAGATCAAGAGTTGCACGCTCAACTGACTGAGCCAGCCAGGTGCCCCCCCCACTCTCTTTTTGAGAGGTGGGGAGGGATAGAGGGAGAAGAGAGAAAATTTTAATTTTTAAAATTTTTAATAGTTATATATATGTATATATATATATATATATATATAGAGAGAGAGAGAGAGAGAGAGAGAATGCTTGCGCATGCGCCAGCAGGGTCAGGGGGCAGAGAGAGAGGGAGAGAAAGAATCCCAAGCAGGCTCCATGCCCAGTGTGGAGCCAGACATGGGGCTCGACCTCACGACCCTGAGATCACGGCCTGAGCCGAAATCAAGAGTCAGACACTCAGCCAACTGAGCCATCCCCATGCCCCCCTTACCTCTCATTAAAAAAAAACTTCGTCGTAGGGGTGCCTGGCTGGCTCCGTCAGTGGAGCATGTGACTGTTGATTTCAGAGACAGGAATTTAAGCCCCACACTGGGCCTAGAGTTTACTTAAAAACAAACAAACAGCTTTTTATTGTAGAACATTTCAAACGTATACAGAAAGGGTGAAATGAACACCAAGTTCCCTCACCCAGCTTCAACAATCAGCAACTCATGGCCAATCTCTTTTCATCTCTACCCCTATGAGACATCATTTCAGTTCATCTGTAGATATTTAATTGTGTTTCTCTAAAATATAACGGCTTCTTCTCTAATATGTAAATATATATAATTACACCATTATTGCACCTAAAAAATTACAATGCCTTAATATCATGTATCTGATAAGTGTTCCCATTTCCTTCATTGCCTTGTATAATTATTTTGTAGCTTCTTTGAGTGGAGGTTCTTTCCCTGTCTTGTGCTCTCTTTGCTATTTGTTTGGACCTCTGCTTTGGTACAGTCGACCTAGTGTGAGTTATAGGAGTACAAATCTGGGCTGGTGGCCCACCGGCCTGTGGGATCAGGCACTAGGCCTTCCTTCTGTGCTACCTCTTCAGGGTCTAACACTCTTCATCTCACATATCAGGCACTTGTCAAACGTCAAATCAAATTCCCCTCGGTATCGGTGTCACCAGTAGCTTTCCCCACATACAGCTGTTTACTTGTGATCAGGCTCAAATAAGCCACATAGACGGTAATGAAACAAAAAAATGAGTAATGTTTCCCGAGAGCTCAGGGTCAGGCATCATACTGAAAACGTGACACCTACCATCTCATTTAATCCTCACAAAAGCCTCGTGAGATAGGTAGTAGGATCCTCGCAGCCCTATTTTATAGATGACAAAATGGAGTCTGTGAAAGGATGACTCTCCCAAAATCACGGAACATGAGACAAAGCATCAACTTGAACTTGGGTCTCTCGGACTCAGAATCAAGCTCTATTCCACTGAGCTCCACTGTCTTCTGTTGCCCCAAACTGAGAATACTCTTAGCCCTTGACACACTTGCTGACGACAATCAGCACTGAATGTGGCTGCCACAGCGTGGACCCTGAATGAATTCTCTAGGCTAAGACCAGAACTCCTGGTATTTTTTTAAAAGATAGAAAAAAAAAAATGTTCTAAGTAGTCCCTACACCCAACGTGGGGCTTGAACCCACAACCCTGAGATCAAGAGTCACGCGTTTCACTGACTGAGCCAGCCAGGTGCTCCGGAACTCATGGTATTTTTGAATAAATGCCTCTGCTGGTGTCAGACTATAAATGACTATAAAGGCAAGCACGGATTCCTGGCTGTCCCCCACTATGGACAATGTTTGCGGGCCCCCAACATTCATTATGGGGTATTATTACTGGTCGTGAGGATGGAGGCTTCATGAATGGGGTTGGTGCTCTTATGAGGGGAGACACCAGAGAAATGATCCCTCTCACCCCCACGGTGTGAAGCCACGACGAGAAGGGGGCTGCCCGCAGGCCAGGAAAGGGGTTTTCACCAGACACGCAGTCTGCCGGCACCTTGATCTTGGACGTCCCCAGCCTCCAGAACCGTGAGCAGTGTCTCTTGTCCAAGCCACTGGTGTATGGTATTCTGTGATTGCTGCCCAGATGAAGCTACCCCCACAGGAAGAAGGAATGCTAATGATCGGAGCTTCTCAACCCTCAGCTGCGTATGAGGCTTTTCAAACGGGAAGCTTTTCCAGACCATCATGATGGGGACCCACGCCCAGAGCCTGTGCTTTCTGGTGTGCAGACCTGGCTCCATCAGTCCACTGCTGAAACGGATGGCACACGGGCCGCTCGCCAGCGCTGCAACCTGGAGCCCACACCTTGACCATTCTGAGCCCCAGTTTCCTCATCGGTAAAATGGGGATAATCAGAATATTGACCTTATTGTTGTCCAGATTAAATGAAATACATGTAAAGTGCCTGGAACAGCATTCGACATACAGCAAGTGCTACAAAAGCGACCATCATGATGAATGTCACTGTTACTGACTATCTGAACTTGGAGAAGAGAGGAGGGTGCCGAAGACCAAACCAACCCACTAGACGGGCACATGAGACTTGCCCAAACTGTATCTTACTAGTAAAGAGAAATCAAACATGTCAGGCTGCTGGTCACAAGGACCTGAGCTTACATCTTCCCTCCACACAAGCCTGAGCAACTGACCTCCCCGCCGATCTAGTCCAGGATGAGCATGCACCCACGGCACCGTCTGGAAAGATCCAGAGAAGCCAGCTCTTCAGTCTGCCTCTGCCCCTCTCTGGACGACCTTGCTCAGCTCCCGAAGTTCTTTGAAACTTGGTTTTCTCACATGTCAAGTGAGAAGAGTGGAACCAGATGCCCTGAAGGCCTTTCTTGCGCCTCTGATCCATGCTGCTGGTCCTCCAAGGTCCTTCCTGCCTCTAGGACTTCCAGCCTGGCCCTTCCTCTGCTCGCCTAAGTCTCTCTTAGTGATCAGAATGCGCATTGCTGGACGCCTGGGTGGCTCAGTTGGTTAAGCATCTGCCTTTGGCTCAGGTCATGATCCTGGGGTCCTGGGATCGAGTCCCACATCGGGCTCCCTGCTCAGCGGAAAGCCTGATTCTCCCTCTCCTTCTGCTCCTCCTTGCTCCTCTTGTGCTCTCTCTCTCTCAGATAAATAAAGTATTTAAAAAAAGAGAATACATACCCCTTCCTCAGGGACAGCTTCTCAGAGTCCCCACCAGACTAAGTTAGGAGTCTGATAAACACTTTTGGCCCCCAGTGCTTCCCCATCATGGCACGTGACACGGTTTGTCATGATTTAGTGGGTAACTTTCTGCCACGTGTATTCCCCCAACCCTGCCTCCAGGACCAGAAATCCCAGGAGGGCGATGATCGGGTCTGTCATGTTTGTGGCTTTATCCTAAAGCCCACCAACACGCCTGGCACTCAGCATGTGCTTAATAGATATTGAAGGGAAGAGAAACAGATCTGCAGTGCATGAAAATGAAAGGCAAATATTTCAAAGCAAAGAACTTGATTATTTCTCCGAGAAAGTCCGCAGAGGCCTTCCGAAAGAGGTAACATTTTAGGTTTTTTGTACTTCCCACAAGCCCTGACATAAGGCGATGGTGTTTCTCAAGATGTAAAACTCATATGCCCTTTGACCAAAGCAATCATATTCTAGGAATTTATTCTACAGAAACATTCGTTCACGTGGGAAACAATGTGTGTGTTACAAGGATTTATGTTGCAGCACTGTTAGTAACAGCAGAAAACTGGAATTAATCTGAATGTCCACCAACAGGGGGCTGGTTAAAGAAAGAGCTCATGGTACCGTGGAACACTGTGTCACCATTTAAAAATATGTGGCATCTCCCGCTGGCTGATACGGTGCCATCTCCGAGATACACTGGGAGGTGAAAAAAAATGGCCTGGAAGAGTCTATGTCGCTGATGATCTAAAAACAGAACACGAATGTGCATGCATATGTATGTCTGTCTTTGCATAGGCCATCTTTGAAAGATTCAGCTGAGATACTGGGAAGCGCTGTCTGCAGAGAACTGAGAGGCCAGGGGACAAAGGTCCGGGAAACCTTCCTTTCCAACGTATACTCTTCGCACCTTATGGATTTTCTACCATATGCCCATGTGACCTATGCAGAAGGTAGAATAATTTAATTTTAAAAGAAAATGTGAAGACGAGCCACAAACTGGGAGAACATATCTGCAGAAGATGCATCTGATAAAGGACCATTATCTGAAATATACAAGGAACTCTTAAAACTCAACAATAAGAAAACAAACAACCCAATTAAAAAATGGGCCTAAGGCCTGGACACCTCACCAGAGATCTCATCAGGAAAAGATGCTCCTTATACTCTGTCATACAGAGATGCAAGTTAAAGGAGCGGTGAGATACTACTACACAACTATTAGAATGGCCAAAATCCAGGACGCTGACGCCGCCGAGCACTGCTGACGTGTGGAGCGATCGGAACTTTCATTCACTGTTGGTGGCAATGCCAACTGCTACAGCCACTTTGGAAGACAGTTTGGTGGTTTCGTATGAAACTGAACATACCCTTACACATGGCCTAGTGGCTGCACTGACTAAATCCGATCTTGGGATTTGCCTAAAGGAGTTGAAAACTTAAGTCCACACAAAAGCCTGCACGTGGACTTTTAAAGAAGCTTCGTTCATAATTGCTAATGCTTGGAAGCAACAGGAGGTCCTTTGTCAGTATGGGAATGCAGACATAAGCCATATCCCGACAATGAAATATTATTTAGCATGAAAAAGAAATAAGGCTTCGAGCCGTGAGAAGACATGGAGGAACCTTAAATGCATCTTCCTATGTGGAAGGAGCACGTCTGGAAAGTTTGGATACTGAGGGGGCGCCTGGCTGCCTTGGTCAGGAGTGGATGCGACTCTTGATCTCAGGATCGTGAGTTCGAGTCCCACACAGTGAGTTCGAGTCCCACACTGGGGTAGAGTTTACTTAAAACAAACAAACAAACAAACAAATGGAAAAAAGTCTATATAATACCATATGATTCCAACTATATGATATTCTGGAAAAGGCAAAACTATGGAGACAGCAAAAAGATCAGTGCTTTAAGGGGCTTGGGGTGGTCAACGGGTAGGCAGAGAAATTCTCTGTACACTAGAATGGTGGGTATACATCATTATACATTTGTCCAAACCCAGAGAGTGTCCGACCCCGTGAGTGAGCCCCCAGGTAAAGCGTGGGCTTGAGGGGATGACGATGTGTCAGTGTGCACTCGTCAGTTGTGACAGACGTACCCCTATGGTGGGGGGTTGTTGATAATGGGGAGACTGTGTATGTGGTGGGGCAGGGTGTGTGTGGGAAATCTCCGTACCTTTCTCTCAATTTTTCTCTGAACCTAAAACTGGTAAAAAAATCAAGTCTTGGTTTAAAAAAGAGCGTTTAAAAGGAGAGGCAAGAAGAAAAGGGAGGGGGAGGAGTCTTCCAGCTGGAGCAAACAGGCGCTTCCAGAACCTCTTGTTTGTTATTGGAAACAACTTTTATCCTCCATGGACGTGTCAGACACAGCCTGAGGACCAAGCTGTCCACGTCCCACACTGTCTGAGGGTGTATATGCTGAAGGCAGTTGTGCGGGAAGCTTCTATCTTTTGGCCCATCCCCAATAATAAAAAAAAAAAATTTTTTTTGAACACTAAACTTTATTCACTTTATTTATGTATTTAACAGTTCTAAAGTTATTTACTTCCTGCTTTGACAAAAAATGAAAAATATAGGAGCACTGACTGACTCCTCTTTAGGAGGAAAGGGTTATATGTACAGCTACGGAGGGTTACGGTTCCTCCTTTACATACAAAGAAAAATATTAATAAAAAAGTGCTTCATTGATCGAAAAGGGCTAAAAGCTCCAATCATATTGCAGTAAAAGGACCTTCCTTCCTTTGATTTTGTCAGAGAGAGAGCACAAGTGGGGGGAACAGCAGGCAGAGGGAGAAGCAGACTCCCTGCTGAGCAGGGAGCTTGATGTGGGATTCGATCCCAAGACCCTGAGATCATGACCTGAGCCAAAGGCAGACTCGTAACCGACTGAGCCCCCCAGGCGCCCCATAAAAGGACGTTTCTGTCCTGGGAACCACGTGGCCCAAGTTTCTCTTGGCAGAGCCAGACCCCCAGGAGTTGTTCTCACATAGCTGGGAAGCGCCCCCGGCTCCGTGGTGGGGGTGTCTGCACAGGCGGGCGTGGGTGATGGTCCCCAGCATGGGCCACCTGCCAGCCGGCTACTCCACTCCCGCGGCCGCATGCGCCTCCCCTCTCAGCAGACCAGGGGACCAACTCACTGCCCAGAAAGACCGCGGTAGCAGTAATGGTGGGGAGGGGAGCAAAGGGCCCGCAGGTTAGAGCTATGCTTGGGGCGAGCGGGGAGAGCGAGCCAGGTGGCGTGTGCGTGTGCACGCGCTGGGTGGGGGGTGGGGGGTGCGCAGCTGGGCCAGACTGGAGGAAGCCATTGGGAGGCGAGTGGAGCTACCCAGGCTGAGGTCATGGCAGCAGTAGTGGCCCCGAAGAGCCCACTAGTGTCACCCTGGTGGAGGGGGAAGCAGTTGATGGCTGAGGGAAGAGACTGCAAGAGCGTTTTCAGGAGGCTGGGAACATAGAGCTCTGCGCGGCGCTTGCACATGGGGCCTCCAGGTAAATGCCTGCCTGCCCAGCGTGCCGCACGGATGAGTAATGAACTCTCCCGCCATCCTCAGCTCCATCTAGAGAGTTCGAGGGTCCTTTGAGGTTTTGTGAGGCTGGCTAGCCCCTTTGTGTGTTTCCAGCAATCAGAGAGACAGAAGCACACCTGGGCTGGCTTTTATGGTGCTCATCAGATTCTGAAGAGATGCTTCGGCAACAATAAAGCTAGCACCTTGGCCTCATCAAGTGTGGGTCATGTGCTCAGCTCTGTATCCGCGTGAACCCACTCTGGAGCTCTTTCCCGTGTGTGCGTCAGGTGCGACACTTGTCCCCATGGTTTTCAGACGAGGAGGATGAGGCCCTGAGAGGCCAGGCAGCCCACCTGGGGTCGTGGCGGGGGGGGGGGGGGGGGGGGAGGAGGAGGGCCAGGACCAACATCCTAAGCCCACGCCCTTGACCGCTGAGCGGGTCTGCCCACTGGAGCTTTCAGAGGAGCCCAGCTGTCAGAACCAAAGAGGCAACAGCTCCATGGGGGAAGGGAGGGGACGACTGGGGCTGCCTATGTTTCTGAGCTGGCTTGAGGCCAGGTTGGGGGGGGGTGTCCCCTCAGCAGGAGCTGCTGTCTCTCCTGGCTGACAGGAGGCCTTTTGTGGGACCCTCCTTTCCCTTTCCCCTACCTCCTCCCTCCCAACCATTGCGGAGGGGGGATGGGTGAGGGGGGTTCATCTCCCCCATCAGGGCTGCTCTTACTATTTCGCTAGAGCTCGGAGAAGCCTGCTTAGCCCGGGGCGGCCACTCTGCTTCCCAGACTAGATCTTGTGAAAGGAGGAAGCCAGCTCAGGTCAGGAGAGAAGGGCAGAGTAATTTTACAAGAGTGTTATTAGGCAGGCTCCTCCCTCCTCGCCGGCGCTCTGGGGACAGTCTTGTTTCCATGATCAACAACTGCGGTCCCTCAAGTATTTAGGGCACTCTCCACCTTTTGGGAAAACAAGGGGGAGAGGTCTCCTTTCCCCACAGCCGAACAACAATGCTCAGACAGAGCCGCCTCGCCTAAGGGATGTCCTGCCTGATCCCGCCCGACAACTACCTGACTGAGACAGAGGGTAGTGCCCAGAGGGGCCACACCCCAAATTAAGCCGGGAGACAGCAAGAAGTTGACAAGGCAAGGAGGCAAAGGTAACGTCCCCATCCTCTCCCGCGCCCCCGAGGGGTTAGAACGCCAGTGTTCGTACTTGCGGCCAGGTGAGGCAGCTCGGCTGGGGAAATGGAGCTCTGTCCCTCCTGAGAATGGATGCTGTGTTAACCAAGAAATGTTGAGCTACGCAGAAAACCTGAAACCTGTTAGCACTTCCTAGGAGGTGTGATGGTAATTTACTTTCCCCTCCCGGGACTTTGTGCCTGCACCCTCAGGGGCTCGGAGAGCCAGTGCCTCCCAACGGCCATGGTCACTTTGTGGCCAGCCAGAAGGCCACGGCTACGGAATGATCTACGCTCCAAATTCCCATCTGCTGGCTTCAAGCCTCCCATTGTCAGGTTGCCAGGGACTAAAAGCAGGGGCCCTGGGCAGCTCTGGTTTTCTGAAGACTGCCCCCCAACCCTAACTTGAGTTAACCATTTCCTGACCAAAGCCAGGCTCCTGCCTGTCTCTTTCTGAGCTTGCACATCACTGTTGTTTTTTTTTTTTTTTTTTCCAACCACTCTTGCACTGAGCCTGTGAGCTCCCAATTGTCAAAGTCAGGTCTCCTTCTCTCTAGTCCTCTACTCCTGTGCCCAGGGCAAGGAATGAACAGATTACCTAGCATCTAGGAGCAAGCCCCTGGTCTTTCTTCCTGGAGGGTAAAGCATGCGCTGGAGGAAGGAGAGACAGGTGTTCAATCCCAGCTCTACTGCTTGCTGGCTGTGAGGCTGTTGGGAAAGTAGCTAACATTCTCTGTGCCTCATTTCCTCATCTAGAGGATAGGAATCATACCAGCACTTATTCCACAGGGTCAAAAGAGGATGAAATGGGATAATAAACTGCATCGTGCATATTAAATGACCAGTAAATGGTAGTTACTCTGAGGTCCTTATAATTTCTCAATCCAAAGGAAGGCTTTCCTTTCATTCCCTCCGCCAGACATATTTTGTCCCCACCCTTACTCGTGACAAAAGCATCCCCATTACAAGAGAGCACAGATTTAGACCCCATTCATTTACCTCGGGTCCCCTTTGCTGAAATCAACAAATAAACAAATACAAGTTCTATGAGGCTGTGATGTGTCGCGCACTTCTAGGCACAGTACAGGCAGCGGGAGGTTGCCGTGAAGAGGGGCTGGACATCAGAACGGTGTCAGAATGGTTTTCCTTTGTCCTTCGCGCCTATCTGCCCATGTTGAAATGCGCATAGCTGTTTGGGTTGCGGGATGCAGAGCCTGACTGCTAAGGTAAGTGATTGAAGATCGCGCGGTGTCAGAGCGAGGATGAGAGAGGTTTACCTAGGGCAGCAGGCCGGCGAAGGGGAAAGCTCTTTTCACCTCCAGCATGGCTAGGAACAAGCACCTGACTTGGAGCTCACCCCGAGGCAGCTAAGGTTCAATTCTGTGCTCACAGACAGTGAGCTCTCCTAAGCAGCCCTGAACTTCATTCATTTTTTAACAAGTATCAAGTGCCTGCTACAGGAGCCAGCATGCTGCGGGGATACACAAAGGGGTAAGCCATGCTTCCCAAAGGCGAAGAGCTTGCAGCGTCGAGGGAATCATGGCACCGAGGACTGTGACAGCAGGAAGCATGTGACATGAGCCAGAAGAAAGCCACAGTGTGAGTGAGCTACAGGCATTCAGAAGCGGGCAGCGCTGACGGTGAGACAATGGTGTGGACAAGGGAGAAGGTAGGACACGTGGGGAAAGGCTAAGGAAATTCAACCGGCTGGCTCAGAGGGCACTTGTAGACGAACGGGCATCATTTAAGAGGGATTACTCACCCACAAAACTCTTGGAACAAAATAACTATACCCTGGGCGGGGTGGGGGTGTGTGTGAAAACCAAGCATCCACAGTTGTTAGAGCACACTGTGAGTTAACTGGGCTTCTCCGGCCCCCCAGTCCCTTCCTCCTGGAATGCCCCCACTGGTTCTGCAAGGGCGAGACACCTGCCTTCATCCATCAAGTTGTTTGGAGGTGGGGAAAAAGCCGATTCATTTACCAAACAAAACCAACAGATACAAGCTACCCTCCGTCAGAAGAGCCAGGCACCACTGAAGCAAACCTCAGGGGAGCCTTTAAGATGAAGACAGATGCTCCAGGCGGAGGTGACAGGAATGTGAAATACACTCATTTATTCTTTAGGGCGCTGGGGGGAGGGGACCAAGATCCCTTTGGCGGAACTGGAGGCTTGAATAGAGAAGAGTTTATAAAAAGGTGTGTTTTAGTTAGCCCACGTGCGATTTGACAATTTGGATTTGCTGACACTTGAGAAATTGGGAGATTTTACAGAAAGATTGGGATTTTCATCTCCCTAGAAAAACTGAGCCCACGTTTCAAAACGGCATAAAACCCTTGGAGAAGAGGCGCTGGTCTTGGCCTCCACTGGCCGGCTTTATTCCTTCCCCCACTATCGGTATTTAGATGCTAATCACATTTTGCCAGCACAGAACAAGTTAGCTCTCCAGAATGCTTTGCAAGCTCAAAGCCTGTGATGACTGAGAACGCCTATGAAAGCTGTCTTTGGTGGGTGAGTGCATGTCATCTGGGTTTCCCCGCTTTTTTTTTTTTTCATTTTTTCTTCATGTTACTGCCAAGTTCTTGTTGGCATTTGATTTTGCAACTCCTAATACAGGACTCCTGTGCAATGAGGGTGGCAAAGTGGGTAAGGGCCACATGTGAGGCCAAGGGGCTCGGCCTCAGCTTTTACTCTCTTGGGGCAATAAGGAAGGACAGAACACAGGTAGATCTTAAGAGACCCGGTCTGGCAGGAGCCACAGGCCGGAGCTGGAGGGACTGAAGTGAGTGCCGGCTTTGGAGACAAGCTACCTGGTCTTAAATCTGGGCTCAGTTACTGGGCGGGTGGACTTGGGCAGGCTACACACCTTTTCAGTGCCTCTGTTTTCTCATCTGCAAAATGGGCCTGATATGAATGGTACCTGCCTTGTAGGGCTGTTTTAAGGAGTCAGTAAGATGATAATAAGATAATGGACGTATTTCTTTAGCGCTCCATGCTTATGGTCATTTTTAGAATTAAACCTGGAGACCAATGAGAGGAGTTGACAAGGTCCTAGATTAGGGCAGGGACAAAGCCAAAAAGAAAGACCAGTGTGGGAGGACTAGGCACCAGGAACCAACTGGGCTTGAGGATACCTGGGGGAGGGGCAAGACAAAGAGTCAAAGACAACTTCTGAACTTCAGCCTGTGTGACTCGGTGCTGGGGTGATGGCACTGAAAAGGAAAACACTGGGCAGCAAGTTTTGGGGGAAGAAGAGTTCAGTTTGACACACATGAAGTCAGAGTTGACAGCGTGGAGGTGCTAGCCAAGACGGCACCGTGCAGCCGGTCTTGAGAAGCGTGGGTCGGAGCTGAGGACAGGGACTTGACCATGAGAAACCAGGAGGGCGCCCAGTTTGGTGCGGGCTGCCCGAGGTGTTAAGCATCTCGGGCAGGTTCAGCATCTCTGTTTGAACAGGGCTGGGGCCTCTCTTCGCTAGGGGACCGTGTGTGTTCTGCTCGGTCAGCTGTGCCACTTGGATGCTACCTTTGTCCTTCAGTTTATGTACTTTCAGTTGCAATGCTGATCTGGCCTAATCCTGCTCGCCTTGTGAGCCTTGATGGGGTCAAAGTCCCCTGGGGTAGCGAGCAACAGGAGGACACTTGGTTTTATATTTGATGAAACGGAGACACCTAACATGGGCTGTAGGGGAGGGGGACAGAGTTGTGGGGGGTGGGGAGAGGGGACCAGGCTTGTGCCTGGTGCCTCCCACCCCATCGTCTGAGGGCCCACCGGGGGCTCCAAGGCTCCCATGTTCTCGGCTGCTCCCTGGAGTTTCAGGGCTGCTTTTCTCCCTCTCTCTTCCACGTATGCCTGTCCAGAGAACCCTTTGCTCAGGACGCCCCTGGTCCTTAGTCGGGGCCCGCAGATTAATCAGACAAATTAAGCTCCATCACCGTTTTACCCTTCCCGCTTTTCTCTCAATACAGTAAGTGCTGCCGGCCATTTCAGGCCCACGCTCCGGGCCAGGCGTGGGAGATAACGCGTATGAACAGGTCAGGTCATACCCAAAAGAGCTTGAGCCACGAGGCCCCGAAGTGCAGTGAAGGCTATTTTCAGGCAGGGTGAAAAGCACACCGGGTTGATGGGGGGCGCCTCATTCCCTTTGTGCAGGGCTGACCTACCCCCCATTTCCCACCCGAAACTGTTGCATCAAAACACGCACATACATAATTTATTTACCTCCCCATTCTCTAGCATGCCAGTCAGGAGCCAGTGCGAGAAAAAGAGAAAGGAATAAAATGAGTGGAAGCATGGTGAAGGAAGGGCTCAGCTGGTTCAGGAAGACTTCTGATTATTGTCGTTAATGTTCAAGAGAGTTCCAACCTGATGCGGCACTAAACGGGCAGACTGATTGTGTGTGTGTGTGTGTGTCTGTGTCTGGACAAAAGCATATTAGGAAAATGAGACATTTAGACAAAGTGGCCAGTCGGTGCGAGAGCTGGGAAAAATTCCCTGTCCAGCTGGTTATCTAACAGACACCCGACGCTGGTTTGCTTCCTGAAGGTCAGTGCAAGGAGGAAAGGCCAGGGGAATGCAGATATTACCATAAAGTGTGCTCAGTTCGGAGCAGCTTGGCTGCCCTACACAGTTCCCTCGTTATAAATTCTGCTGTTAAACCTTGCATTGCAGGGAGACTGCTACTGAAGCTCTCTCGGAGAAGCTGCATCGTGTGCTTTGCAGGGAAAAAACCCCACAGCAGAATTTGGGTTATTTTGTTGTTTCCAGGCTACTCGTCCTCCAAACTGAAGGTGTATTTCAAGAAGGGATTAGGAGCTTGTTAGCTGGACAGAGATCACTGGAGGCAGGGCTAATACCCGGAGCGCTCCAAAACGCTCCATTTACTGCAGCAACATCTAATGGCCAGAGGAAGCACTGCATGTTCTCATTGAAAATGCAGCCTGTGGTTCTATCTAGTGAGTTACTTTTATTTTTTATTTTTTAAAAGATCTTATTTATTTATTTGACAGAGAGGAGATCACAAGTAGGCAGAGCGGCAGGCAGAGGGAGAGGGAAAAGCAGGCTCTCCGTTGAGCAGGGAGCCTGATGCGGGACTTGATCCCAGGACCCTGGGATCATGACCTGAGCTGAAGGCAGCCACTTACTCAACTGAGCCACCCACGCACCTGAGTTACTTTTTTTTTTTAAAGTAGGGTGGACAAGGTATTATTATATTTATTAATGCCTGTAAAATCATACTTGGCCGCCACCCTAAGAATTCACTTCCTATCACCCTTTGGATGATATTTATGATGTTATCATAATTGGATGCTGATCATATTTTATGAAAACCATGTAATTAGCTCTTTGGGATTTTGAAAAAAAGATTTTATTTATTTATTTATTTGACAAAGAGGGACACAGTGAGAGAGGGAACAGAAGCAGGGGTAGTGGGAGAGGGAGAAGCAGGCTCCCTGCCCAGCAGGGAGCCCAATTCGGGGCTTGATCCCAGTACCCTGGGATCATGACTTGAGCTGAAGGCAGATGCTTAATGACTGAGCCACCCAGATGCCGTGGGATTTTTTTTTTTAATAACCATCATGACTTTGCATTTATTTTAAAGCTTGTTGTTGAAGCTATGAGTATCTATTGCAAGAAGGTTTCCATACCAGGGAAGAGATGATCAAGTTTACTCCCAAATACTCACTTCTAGGGTATCTTACTCCAGTTTATAGTAGAATGTTGTGGTTAAAAAAAAATTGAAAAGTGTTATTAATCATTGCTGATGATTGCTGAGGAGATGAACCACTCCCTCACAGATGGTGCAAGTGTAAACTTACAGCCTTTCTGGGGTGCACAGTTCATTGAGAGCCTCAGAATTATATTTATCTTTTTTAAAATTTATTTTAAGTGGGCTCCATGCTGGGCGAACTCATACCCTGAGATCAAGACCTGAGCTGGGATCAAGAGTCAGGTGCTTCGGGGAGCCTGGGTGGCTCAGTCGGTTAAGGGGCTGCCTTCGGCTCAGGTCATGATCCTGTAGTCCCAGATTGAGCCCCGTATTGGGCTGCTTCTCCCTGTGACCTTCCCCGCTCTTGTGCTCTCTCACACACTCTCTCTCTCTCAAATAAATAAATAAAGTCTTAAAAAAAAAGTCAGATGCTTAACCAACTGAGTCATCCAGGTGTCCCAGAACTCTTTTTATCTTGTTAACTCTAAGTCCATTTGTAGGAATAAAGCTGAAGGGTGCCATCACAGATGTGAGAAAAAAAAAATACAGGGGTTTTCACTGCAATGTTATCATACTGATGAATAAGAAATAGCCTAAATATTTAAAAACTGAAAAATTGTTATTTATGGCACAGTGGAGGCAGAGATGGATGTTACGCAGCCACAAACCGAGGAATGCTTAGGGCAACTAGAAGCTAGCAGAGACAAGGAAGCAACCTCCCCTACAGACTTCAAATGGGGCACGGCCCTGCCGACACCCACGTGTTAAAATTCAAGCCAGCAGCACTTTGTGAGAAGAAATCATTGTTTTTTTTTAAAAATACCCATGGGACATCCATACTGTGGACTATTACGTGAAAATCTAAAAAGGTATTCTCAATACTTGATGGCCTGGGGCAATAGTGGAAATAAATAGGATACTAATTTATATACGGTGGGAACACAATTTTGAAAACAACAAACTCTTCCATAGACATGTATCTCACCTATTCATGCACATACATATGTACCTGTTCACACATACAAGTATGCAGAGAAACTATTAATCATTGTGCATAGGTGTTGGGTTTATAAGTAATTTTTTTTAAGATTTTTTATTTATTTACTTGACAGACAGAGATCACAAGTAGGCAGAGAGGCAGGCAGAGAGAGTAGGAAGCAGGCTCCCCGCCAAGCAGAGAGCCCAATGCGGGGCTCGATCCCAGGACCCTGAGATCACGACCCAAGCCGAAGGCAGAGGCTTAACCCACTGAGCCACTCAGACGCCCCAATTATTTTCTTTTTTATACCTTTCTGTGTGTCCCAAATTTTCTATAATTTATGTGCATTACTTCTTTTTATTGTGGTAAAACATTCATACTACACTTGATATTAGCCAAAAGGCCCAGAAGTGATTGTGGTAAAACATTCGTAACATAAAACTGACCATTTTAAGGGTAAGTACATTACTTTTAACATTAGGAATAATAGGGGTGCCTGGGTGGCTCAGTCAGTTAAGCGTCTGCTTTTGTGGTGCTCAGGTCATGATCCCAGGGTCCTGGGATGGAGCCCCACATGGGACTCTGCTCAGTGGGGAGCCTGCTTCTCCCTCTCCCTCTGCCCCTTCTCCCCTATCATGCTGTCTCGAGGCATCTCTCTCTCTCAAGTAAATAAAATCTTAAAAAATTGGGAATAATGGTTTTTGTGAATAGATGTGCACTAAGCAGGTGCTAAACTTACATCTACATTATAATTACAATAATGTGACCATCGTTTGTTTGGACCAAGGACAGGAAATGAATACAACCTGGAGAGATGAAGTGAGATGGATGGGGGGGTAGAAGAGTTGGGGGATCATTGTGATGTGTTAATTGTTCTGAAAGCAGTTTTTCTTTATAGGTTGAGATCAGCCCTTTCAGACTTTTCAGTGCTGAGGAAGGAGAGGCCCAAATCTAGCCAAGAAAGCCGCAAGGGGAAGCCAGGGGTAGCCGAGCCAGCAGAGAGACAAGTTAGAAGTTAGAGTCTCTTTCACTGAGACAGCTTTAAGGAAGAGAGGAAAGAAAAGTGGGCTTCATCTGGAGGCTTCATCAAAGACCTAAAAAAGCAGAGTATGGGAACAGGGAGTCTGCTTGGGCTCGAGCCAGCAGCCTCGAGTTTAGAAGCAGAACTGCCAGTGGAGAGAGAGTGTGTGTGTGTGTGTGTGTGTGTGTGTGTGTTGGGGGGGTTGCATCATATTTGTGTGAGCTTTCACGAGCTCCCTGGAAACCTGGCATCACCCACGGTCACTGTACTTTGCAGCTGCTACCGCCCCCAAGCACAGCAAGGCATCCCTCCTACCTGATGTCCCCTGCTCCCCCAAGTAACTCCTCACCTGCATCTTTCTCTTCACTGTGTCGAAAGGAAAGGAGAGGGTCTGGGTTACGGCAGCGGCCAGGCAGACATTGACGAAGTTCTGGAGGGGTGAGAACCGATCTCGGGGTCCATTCCAGAGTTTCTCCAGGTTCATGTAAACTAGAAGGGAGCCAGCAGAGAAGGGCAGAGCACCTGCGAAAAGAAGGCCAGGAAGAGGCTGCTGCTGTCTCCAGCGCTGCTGGCTTGAAAGCACAAACGCTTTGGGGAATCCCAGGCAAGTAAACAGGACTGGCTCCGGGCTCATTAAAAGCACTCCAGCCAGAGCTGCCCGAAGCAATTTTTCTTCGGTGACAATAATGTGCTTCCTTTCGATAGGGGGTGTGTTATCTGTCAAAATGCATCAAACAGTTCACTCAAGGTTGGTGCACTTTGCTGTATGCAAATTTTACTTTACAAAGAACCGCAAACAAATATCGAACTCTAGTTCGGGAGACACATGTTCAACGGTGGAGGGGTGGAGGGCATTGATGTCAGCAAATTACGTGGAAGTCATCCAGAAATATGTAAGATGGACCGATGAATGGCCAGAGGGATGGACACGTACATGATAAAGCCATGTGTTAACTGGAGCGTCCGGATGGTGGGCATGTGAGTGTTTTTGATTCTTGTAACTTCTAAGTGTAGTGTCAGAAATTTTTTAAAAAATAAAATCTTGGGGAGCACCTGGGTGGCTCAGTGGGTTAAAGCCTCTGCCTTTGGCTCAGGTCATGATCCCGGGGTCCTGGGATCAAGACCCGCATTGGGCTCTCTGCTCAGTGGGGAGCCTGCTTCCCTTCCTCTCTCTCTGCCTACTTGTGATCTCTGTCTGTCAAATAAATAAATAAAATCTTTTAAAAAAATAAAATAAAATCTTGGGCCGGGGGGAGATCACTCTCATAGAGGAAATAGGGAGTGGCACTTCACCAGGTTTCCAAGGCTAGGAGGGACTGGTCTCTGGCTGAGGAGGAGACAGTCTGTGCGAACTAGAAAGCGAGACTGTTCTGGTGAGCGAGGGCACTTGACCTTGCTTTGGGGAATGATGTGGCCATATCAGGGTCCAGGAAAAGATGTCAAGTAGGTAGTGCAGTTTTCAAGAAACTTCCAGAAACTTTGGGAGCTATCTTAAGTTTACAGAGGAGCTAAATTTCTCTGTCGAAATAAGATTTAAAAGAGAGGCTAGCATCAGAGGCTAGCATCAGCTAACTTTATCTTGAGGAAAAGGCAGTATCTATTTAATAAACACATTGCAAATGAAGTACCAACCCCCCTGTTTACCTTCATTCAGAAAATATTTGTGGAGTTTATGTGATGTGCTCGGCCCTATGCTGGGTGCTGGGAATACAAAGAGCCATAGGCTGATTCCTGGAGGAGACAGACAGCTGATGTGTGTGCTAATTGGCCAGGGTGGGATGGCGGTACAAAGTGCTTTAAGCACACAAGGACCAGAGGGATTAATTTTACCTAGGGCATCAGGAAGGACTTCACAGAAGAAAAAACTTGCCCACTGGGTCTTGAGGATTGAGCAGGAGTTCACCAGACATTGGGAGAGCTAACAGTCAGTCCAGGCAGAGGGAACAGCAGGTGCAAAGGGAGTGGTGTTTCCAGGAAATTGCAAGTGTTTCTGGATGGCTGGGGCATGAGTGCCAGTGGAGGGACGGCAGGAGGTGAGGGGGGCCGGGCCGACCGGGGCCAGGTATGAAGGATCTAATGGTGCGTCATAAGGAATTTGGGCCTTTCCCTGTATCTCAGGAGTCAGGGAGGGCTGGAACAGAGGACAGAAGAATGAGGGTGGTGAAATGACCGACTTTGGTTTCAGAAGGTCACCAGGCCCTGGCAGCAGTGCCTGGGACTGGGACCCTGTAGAAACCTCTTGTAAGTGTCTGTGGGAAGCATGAGGATGAGGGCAGAGGGAGGTGGGGAAGGAGGAGGGCAACAGATGGAAAGTGGAGTGGTCAAACTGACAGTACTTGGTGCTGGAAGCCGGAAGCCAGAAGCCACAGCGGAGAGAGAAGAGGAGCTGAAGCAGTTCTAGGTTTCTTCCGGCTTGGGCCACTGGGTGAAAGGCAGGTGGTCGCGTTCTTTAGGGAACCCAGGAGGAGCAGGTGTGAGCCTAACGAGGACGTCAGGTTTAGTCTCGAGCTGGATGTGCCCCGGGAGCAGCAGGTGAAGGTGTCCAATAGCAGGTACTCGTCCTGCCATTGGGAATTGGTAGCAGTCAGTGGTTAAGACAGAGGGCTCTGGAGTTACATCGCTAGGTTCTTCCGCTTCCTACCTATGTGATCTCGGGCAAGTCCCTCAGTCCTCAGTCCCTGAGCATCTACTTCCTTGTCTGTAAGCTGAGGCTTCAGTGGGAAACTACGCCAGGCGTTCAGCACGGTGCAGGGCACAAAGAGGGCACCAGTAAATGGTAGTCACTGTTGTTACAGAGGTCGGGAGTCCTTAGAGTATTATGATGCTTGGTTAAGCCATGAGCTTAGCTGAGGCCACCTGGGGTGGGGATGGAGGGTGAAAAGAAAGCCAAGGAAGGAGCCCGGAGGGAACAGTGACACGTGGGGGGCTAGCAGCATCAGATCAGCCGGATAAGACAAAGCTGCCGGAGAGCTGGGAAAGACATCCAGGAGTTGGTGGGCTCCTAGAAGCCAGGCTTCCAGGAGAAGGGGTGGTCAGTCTCATTAGATGCTGCAACAAAGGTCTGATATGAGGTGAGAGTCTGCCGGGTTTGGCAACTGGGGGACTCTGGTGACTCGTGCATGTGTGGTCTTGGCAAAGGTTCCAGAGACCATGGAAGGTATGCTTGCTACCTGGTTGTACTCACATATGTCTGTATGCAGGCTGAGTCTCTTTCCTGCAGTCAGATGGGGTGTGTGGGATTATCTTCCTATCAGTTTGGGCTGAGCCACCTTCACTCTCCCTTCCTCCCCTCCCTGGGATGTGACTGGCCAAAGTTAGGAGCAGGGTAGAGGGTATGTGGCTAAGGAATAGAATGAAGCTAATTGGCTCCACATGGATTGAATCCACAGGAACTTGCCCTTAAAAAACCACATTTAACTGGTTACAAACAAAGGTATACAATATTCATCTATACCAAAGAACACAACCTTTCCTTGGACAAGGTGAAAAGTTCCATCTTACCTAGAACAGTAAGGGAAACCCCTCGATACAGGGCTAGGAACCCTTCCTGTTGATAAACAGTAGAAAAAGCATGGAGGATCCCTCTGTAAGATGGTTCCAGCAAGTTCTGCACAATCAACCGGGTTTTGATGAGGTCTGTAGGGTACATCACAATGGTGGAAACCATGCCTGCAAGACTCCCAGCCATGATGGAGCTCCACTGGGAAATATGGCCCAGGTCATCCGTGAAGAGTATGACAAACCTAGGAGAAAAAAGGAGGAAAAACCCAAGAGAATCAGCTCTGGATTGTGCCTGAGTGTTCTATACCACTTCTTACAGTATCTCCCAGCATTTGGAAATGTTTTACAAAGTGAAAATTTCTATATCAATGTATTAGGATTCATGAATAGCACATTCAATTCTACTATCTTAATAGAATTTCGTGAGCTATAAGGAGATGCCTTTGTTCTTTATGTCTACCTTAAGTTCTTCCCACTTCATTTTGAGCATTTCCCCCTTTATCTGTGTAACTCTCAATCCTGGCTTGCCGGTGGGGTATAAATGAACAGGAGTACTTGGCAAATACTGAACTAGAATGTGCTCCTTTGGTTCTCTTGAAACTTAAAAGAAATGAAACTGCATGAAGTGATGACTTTGAGCATCCTCAGTAACTAAGGTTTCTTTTTGTTTGTTTGTTTTGAAGCCTCTATGTCCAACGTGGGGCTTGCACTCACAACCCGAGACCAAGAGTCTCATGCTCTACCAACTGAGCCAGCCAGGCGTCGTGCCCCTCCCTTCCCTCCCAGTAATTGAGTTTATTTATTTTTATTTTTTAAGATTTTATTTATTTATTTGATAGAGAGAGTATGAGAGAGAGCATGAGATGGGAGAGGTCAGAGGGAGGAGACTCCCCATGGAGCAGGGAGCCCAATGTGGGGCTCGATCCCAGGACTCTAGGAACATGACCCGAGCTGAAGGCAGACGCTCAACCAACTGAGCCACCCAGCGCCCTCCCCCTACCCCGCCCCAATAATTGAGTTTAAAAAATATCTTGGTTTGGACGCCTGGGTGGCTCAGTCAGTTAAGCATCGGATTTCGGTTCAGGTCATGATCCCAGGGTCCCACTGAGCCTGCATAGGAGTCCCTGCTCAGCAGGGAGTCTGCTTCTCCTTCTCCTCCTTGCTCTGCCCCTCCGCCTGCTTGTGCTCTTTCTCTCTCTCAAATAAATAAATAAATAACATCTTTAAAAATATGGACTGGTTTAACAGTTATAAGGGAAGATGCGGCACCCCTGCTAGTTCCCTGGGAAATGACCAGTACAAACAAGATACCACTTCTCACCCAGCAGACTGGCAAAGATGAAAAAGTCTGACAGTATCAAGTGATGGGCAGGACACGTGGAGATGGAGATGGGAGTGTTCCCATCGCTGGCAGAAATGTCAATTGGTCCAGCCCCTTTGTAGTATCTAGCACAACTGAAAGAATGCCTCCTTTCACCCCAGCCATTCCATTTCTAGGTACACATCCTAGAGGAGCTCTTGCCCACGCACACGTGCAGACAGTACAACATTGTGTGTTCGTGTGAAAAGTCAGACAACCTAAAAGTCCATTCGTAGGGGAATGGGTAAATTAGAGCAATCGTACAACTACAGCTTCAATGAGTTTGAGGCTAGGTATTCATACGGATAATCCTAAAAGCATAAAGTTGAGCGAAAACAGTAAGCTGCAGCGTGACCTACAGTGTATGACAACCATCTATTTAAATGAAGAAACATACCCATAAAAGCATACCTTGTATTATTCATGGATGGATATAGCTACGTATTTTAAAAAGTGTCAACAGGGATGCCTGGGTGGCTCAGTGGGTGAAGTGTCTACCTTTGGCTCAGATCGTGGTCCCAGGGTCCTGGGATCGAGCCCCTCGGCGGGCTCCCTGCTCAGCGGGGAGTCTGCTTCTCCTTCTGTCTCTCACCCTGCTCTTGTGCTCTCTCAAATAAATAAATAAAATCTTAAAAAAAAATAGAGAAGTATTAAATAGGCCCTCGGGAAGATGGAGGGGGGAAGGGAATCGGAATGAACGGGACTTCTTTCTCTGGAACCTTTTATTTCTTTGTATTAAAAAAAGATACTTGAGGGGCGCCTGGGTGGCTCAATGGGTTAAAGCCTTTGCCTTTGGCTCGGGTCATGATCCCAGGCTCATGGGATCGAGCCCTGCATCGGGCTCTCTGCTCAGCAGGGAGCCTGCTTCCTCTTCTCTCTCTGCCTGCCTCTCTGCCTACTTAACGATCCCTGTCTGTCAAATAATAAAATCTTTTAAAAAATTGTTTTTTAAAAAAAGATACTTGAAGTATCTTTTATGCTGTCTTTCATGCTGTTACTTCAGGATGGTGGGTACATGGGCACTCTTCTTTGTGCTTCTTTACAGCGTTATAATGGCTTTGGTGGACTTTTCCAAATGCAAGCCAGGAAGACCGTTGCGGTCCCTCTTTTTGGAAGCAGTCAGGACCAATCTCGGCAGAAATTGTTCAAAGGGCACTTTTACATGGTACACATTCCCTGCCCAGGAGGCAAAGGAATTTTACTCCTTGCTGATGAGGACAAAATCAAGAAGGGCTTGGAAACCAGGAAAAATAGTATTTTCTACTAGAGAATGGGATAGGGAAGAGGGAAGGAATAGTGAGGGTTTCAGTAAAAGGAAAATGAACAGGGCTAGGCTTAAAAAAAAGTATTATATCTTTTTCAAGATTTTATTTATTTGAGAGAGCAGGAGAGCACACACAAGTTGGGGGGGAAGGGTAGAGGGAGAGGGAGAAGCAGACTCCCCGCAGAGCAGGCAGCCGGATGTGGGGCTCCATCCCAGGACCCTGGGCTCATGATCTGAGCCGAAGGCAGAAACTTAAAGACTGAGCCACCCAGGCACACTGTATCTTTTCAGACCATCCCCGGTTCTCTGGTTTTCAAGTCTCCCATAAAGAGGTGCATGTCCTGTTCCTTCAGCCTGGCAGCAAGCCCGGGCCCTCTGTGTGATAAATAAGACACGTGGGTATTCAGGTGAAATCATTTAAGGAGTCCTAGGACCAACCCTTTGCTCCCAAGTAAACACTCAATGATCACAAGCATGTCTTTCAAGGGGTACCTGGGCGGCTCAGTTAAGCATCTGCCTTCAGCTCAGGTCATGATCTCAGGGTTCTGGGATCAAGCCCCGCGTCAGGTTCCCCACTCAGCAGGGAGTCTGCTTCTCCCTCTCCCTCTGCCACTGCCCCTGCCCGTTCACTCTTTCTCTCTCCAATAACTAAAATCCTAAAAATAAATAAGTAAATAAATAAAAGATAAAAGCATCTCTTTCAAGCTCTAGGAAAGTCTTCATTTTGTCAAACTGTTGTTGACTACTGTTAACTGCACTAATTGAAACAGTCATAAAAGAAAAAAAAAACCAGTCATGAGTTAACCAGCTACTTCTGAAAGATGCAGGTCACTAAAGCTGGGCCTTGCCAATGGGCCACCGGCCTGCCTCACTGCCTGCACGCTTCCTTGTTCCTGCCTTTTCTCTCCCCCGGGGCCAGTCGAGTTGGAGGGGAGCCTGAGGAGGGGCAGGGGAGACAGAGGAAATGGACATGCTTGACTGGCCGGATGGTCTGCAGCCAGTTGGAACAATCCAGATGACGGTGGGAGTCTGAAATGCCAAAGAAACACCGTTCCTTCTCATCGCCTCGCCTTCTTCCCTATCCCACTTGGCCACTTCCAGACTCATTTATCGAACTTCTACTATGCACTATGCACCACACAACTGTGCTCGCACTCAGCAGAGGTCCTAACGGAGCTCTACAGTTGGTGGAGAGGGACAACAGGAGAGGAACAAAGCCCTGGGTTCTCGGAACAACTTGATGGACGAGGAATAGGAACCCTGTCTCACGGCAGGTTGGTTTATAAAGTCGGGTCTTACTATCAAATAGACAAAATTCCAAAGAACCAAAGCAAGTCCTTTCTTCTCAGACTCTTATCATCCGGTAGAGACAAGGACCACCAACCCTTCCTCTGGGAACTGCAGAGTCAAGGCAGGTGACCCTAATAGGCCATCAGTCATCAGTGAAGTCATCCTGCCCCGCCCCGCCCTTTCAGCTCTTGTCTGATTGGCTGGGGTAGCGCTGTTCCCCTTTCTGCTCTTCCCTGCCACCCCCGCCCCCCATGCACAGAAGCTTTTCCCAGAAAGACTGGCTAAGCTGGTGAACAGCAGTAACCCCCTCCTTTCAGCCACAGGCTATCACACACCCCCACCCCGCCCCCACCCCTGGTATCCGGAGTTAGAACTGCCACCCAGCTGAACACGAGCTCCTGGAGTGGTTATACAGTAAGAAAGTGGGGCTGGTTCCGAACTATTCCAGAGCTGCAGGGACACCAACCAATGTCTACACAGCTCGACAAGTAGTTGTCCAGTAAAGCTGGAGGAAGATCCACTGGTCGATGGATCTGACAGCCGGCCGCTGTGTTCCGCTCTATTTATTGCCAGGGCCCAGCTCCTAATAAACTCTACCCAGTGGACTTTTGATCATAAATCCAAGGGAGCAGACGTATCAGCATCACAATGGTGGGCAGAGCCCTGGACTAAGAAGCCAGAAGACCCGTTTCCAGTTCCAGCTCTGCCATTAATTCTCTTTGGGGACAAGTCAATTAATCACTCCATTTCCTGAACATTCTCCATGTTTACGCTTTGTTCAAACCCCCGATCCTAGGCTGTATACCATTACCCTCAGCCAACTGTTTCTGCAAACTCACAGCCAGGAAAGAGTAGAGATGAGTCAGTGTAAGGATGGACCAGTGGTATCATCTCTGTGTAGGAAGGCTAGCACCATGATTAGCCAACCACTTTGCTTTCTATGCCCAGCCATTCACTGAAATACTCCCTTTTAGTTTCCAGGAGGAAAATAATCTCACAGGAAACATTATTAGCAAACTTAGACCTGGGAACTCTTTCTTCCTCTCCCAGTCACCAGCCACCAGTCTGCGTCAGGTGCCCGCAGCTGCCACATGGACCAGTGCAACAGGTTCCTAACTGGCCCAGCCACCCCTGGTCTTCCTCCTCTCTAGTCATCGTACCCTGCCACCAAGTGACAGTAATTCCTGTTGAGTTGCTCTAATCATCACCTCCCCACCACCACCACTGCCTCAAAAATCTCCCACAGCTAACATTGGCCACACTGAACGAAGTCCAAAGTCCTTAACCCGGCCCTCTGAGATGGCATTCCAACCTGCTTTTCTGGCTGGACTTCCCAATGCTGCTGTAGACACACCCTGTGTTCCAGTCCTGCCGCATGCCTGCCCACCTCTGTGCCTTGGCTCATGACGTTACCTATCATCTTTCTATCTTTCTCTCCATCTGTGCCCAGCAAACTCCTACGCATCTCCCCAGACCAAAGCCAGGTGGTTTTCCTCCTCTGTGAGGTCCTCACATCTTCTCCTCCTCCTCAGAAGCGTGAATCTGTTTTCTTTTAAAGATTTCATTTCTGGGGCACCTGGGTGGCTCAAGTTGGTTGGGCGTCTGCCTTTCAGCTCAGGTCATGATCCCGGAGTCCCAGGATCAAGCATGGCATCGGGCTCCCTGCTCAGCGGGGAGTCTGCTTCTCCCTCTGCCTCTCACCCCACTTGTGTTCTCTCCCTCCCTCAAATAAATGAATCAAATCTTTAAAAAAAAAATAAAGATTTCATTTTTAAGTAATCTCTACACCTAATGTGGGGCTTGAACTCACAACCCCGAGATCAAGCTGCATGCTGTACTGAATGAGCCAGCCAGGCGTCCCAGAAACGTGGATTTCTGTAGCACTCAGCCACATGCTGTGGACACAATAATCTTCCATTCTTCTGTTCCTCTGTAAGCCCTGGGGCCCCGGGAACATGCCCCTTTCGTCCCAGCAGGTACTTAAGGAGGCCTGGCTGTTATTAGTTCCAAATGAACACAGAGAGAAACGCAGCAGGGTGTAGTAGAGTTATGGATTTGGAGGCAGAAGGTCAGCTGATGGGGCTCTCAGCCCTATCACTGAGGAATGGTGGGGCCAGTCTGAGCCCAATTCTGTACCTGGAAAATGGGCACGATACTTCCCACCAGATGGACCTTACCGAAATCCAATGATGTGCACACACCCAGCCAAGGGTAACTAAGCGGTGATGGCTATACTGATCAGCTTGATTGCGGTGATCATTTCACCATGTATATGCACAGCAAAACATCAAGTTTTATATACTTTTTTTTATAGGTCAAATATATCTCAATTAGGCCGTTAACAAAACCGAATGATGTATATATACTAGGCGGTGTCGGGGCCAAGGACAGGCCTCCCCCATGATGGGCAGCAATAGTGTGGTGGAGATTATCTTGAGCAGAAAACAATCAAGGCCCAAGACTCGGGCAGAAACTCTGACCTCCCCCCCCAACAGCTTGAAAAGCCTTTAGAGGACCTGCTCCAGGAAGACCATCAATAAAGCAAGAATTAGGGGTGGTAGGGAGGAGTTTAGCAAAGGTTAAAATTCCTCTCTGTTCCCTGTTTCCGAGTGGCCCAGCCAACACTTACCAAACATTTGCTCTCTTTCATCCTGCTGTGTTTTGCATTCCTTCCCTTTGAAGTCCCAGACCCCTACCTCCTCCTCCTTCGCTCAGAAGGACACCTATACCTCCTTTTGCCTGTCTTGGGAAACTCATGTGTGTGTGGATTGCCCACACGGAGGAAATGAAGTTTGATTTTCTCCTGGGAGCCTGTCTCACGTCCATTGAATTCTTCGTCCGACTAGAAGAAGAATCTTGGACAGAGGAAAAGGTCTTCTTCTCAGGCGGTGATTACCCGACCAGCCACAATACTGAAACCCACCTGTAAAGTTTGGTCTCCTAATCCTGGGCCTACATTCCAAAGGCAGATTTCCATACCACCGTGTGGCGAGAACTGTTTACAGACATCAAGCCAGCTAGCTGTTGCTGAGGAGGAAAGAGAGCCTGGAGACAAATGCCTCAGGATCTCCCTACCTTTCCTCCTCAGGGGCAGAGAAGGGAACTCCTCCCCAGCCTAGGTGAAATGTGGGCGGCCAAGAGGACTCAAGTGAGAAGGAAAATTCCATCCAGCTTGTCAGCTGCCTGGTGAGCCTTCCAGCACCAATGGTGAGAATCCTGACTGAGCCTCCAAGGGTTCAACTAGGTGGTGAAACTGTGAGCTGTCTGTCTAATTCAAAGCCAAGGCCAGTCCTCAGAGTTGGCACTGTGCCCACGGAATGAGGCACACAGGGACCCTCCCCTCAAGTCAGAAACATCCTCTCTTCCTGAAGCTCCATCAGTACCATTTCATTCTTCGAGGCTTGTTTCGGTGAAAATGCAAGTATCTCTGAGCTCTGAGGGACCTTTGAAGACTCATCTGGCATTTGCATGTTTAGATAGCTTCGGAAGAAGCAGCTGTTGTTGGGAGAAGGTGAAAAATGCGCAAAGAATGAGGCCAGTGGGCAGAGGGTGGGGGGAGGCAGTAAGTTGGGGGACCTCTGTTGGGCCCTAAAGGCCAAGCTTCATTGGCGGGGGTGGGGGGGAGCTGAAATCTGTGGCCTTTTGTGGCCATGGGTTGCCCTCCCCCGCCCCCCTCCCGCCAAGCACTTTCCTCTGAGGCTTTGCCGACGAAGGCACAATTGCACACACACACCTTCCGAACGGTCTCTCTCCTGAGCCAGCCAACGCAACATTTCCAAGTTAGTGGAGGGTGGAAACGGGCAGGAAGCCGTCCCTCCTGACAGGTCTTCATTCCTTCCCTCCCCCAATCTCCTTTTGCCCCATTCCCCCTCCTCGCCGGTCCAACTCCGGGAGCCTCTCTGCGCCGGGGCCTGCGCTCCGCAAAACGGCACCTGGCGGGTCGGGGAGGCCCCGCAGTGCACCCCAGGGCCTGCGCAGGTGCCGCGTCCTGGCCCGACTGCCCTGAGGGGCTCCCGCGCGATCCGGAAGGAGGCCGCGGCTCGCTGCGAGGCGCCCCCCGCCCCGAGGCCGAGCCCGGGAAGCAGGGCGGTGTCGCCCCCTCCCCGCCTCGCCCCCTCCCCTCCCGGGCCCGCCCCGCCGCGCCGCGCCCGGCTCTTACTTGCGGTAGGCGGCGAGCTGCACGGCGCTGCAGGGGAAGAGGCGCAGGCACGCCACCGCGTTCCCCTTCCACAGGGCCCGGGGCCCCTCGGCGCGCCACACCCGGAGCCCCGCGGCCCACGGCCCCCGGGCCTGGCTCCGCGCGGCGCCGACCTGGGCCAGCACCGTGGCGAGCTCGAGCGGCGCGGTGAGGCTGAGGCTGAGCGCCCCCGCCACGCCCGCGCACAGCAGCCGCTGGCCGCCCGTCAGCCGGCCGTCCCGCCGCCACGTCGCCATCTCGCTCCGGCCGCCAGGGCCCGGCACCCCCCCTCCCCACCCCGACCCCGGGGGACCGCGTGGCTCGGGACTGCGGCTCCCGGCGGGCTCCCGGCGGACGGCCCGGCCCGGCCCGGCCCGGCGCGCCGCGCGGCTCGGGACCCCGCCCGACGTGGGGCGGGCCGCGGCCGGATCGGGAAGCCGGCTGCTCGCCCGCGCGCGGGCCTCGGGGTTGGGGTTGGGGCTGGGGCTGGGGTTGGGGAGGCCGCCCCCGGGCCGAGGCCGCGCCCTTCCCCTGGGCTCTGCGGCGGGCGGCGTTTTGTGAGCCCTGGAGAATTCCAGGCCTCGCAGGCTCTGCTTCTGGCTTCCCGCGTCTTCCGCGCTCCCCGACCCCCCGCCGCCTCCCCTCTCTTGTTTACCACCCTTCCAAGCTCCTTCCACATTCCACCCCTGGCCTGGGCTCTCCTCCCTCCGATCCCAAGAAGCGGCCCAGCCGTGCCAAGTGCGCAGGGCGGGAGGGGAAAAGAAACCTCTCACCCCGCGGCACCTATCTCACTTGTCCAGCATTGGGCTTCCGGTGCGTGAGCTCACTGAATCCTCAGGAGAGCCCTTAATGGGCATGACCTCAGGTACTGCCCTCGGTTGGAGAGGCTCTGGCGGTGGTCTGGACCCTGGAACGTGCCTTGGCATGTTGGCAGCTCACCAGCTGTGTGACCTTGGGGGAGGTCGCTCCAACCCCTCTCTGTGCCTCAGTTGCTTCATCTATAGTTTCTTCCTCTAGGGGTTGTTGTGAGGATTAAATGAACAGTGACACAGGTCAGCCCCAGCAAGAATTTCCGGTCCCCTTCCAGGGCCTTCTAGACTGATTAAGAATCAGATTGACAGGAGGCAGATGAACAGGAGAAAATCAAATGGAATTTTATACACAGGGGGAATCCACACAGACAGTGGACATTTCAAAGACAGTCAGGCAGAACAAGGTATCCGGGTCATCCTGAACTAAAGGACAGGTGGGGAGGGGTTTGGGACTTCACAGAGGAATGTGCTTCCCGGAACAATGAAAAGAAGAGCAGATGTCTGGCGCTGAGATGTGTGCCCTGCCAGACAGATGTGTCACTCAGATAAAATTGATCTCTGGTCATAATCCTTATTCTGGAAAAGACCCCCAGTGTAGATTCTTCTGTGCAGTTAAGGGAGGGGCAAACCCATCTTGGGGCAGCCGGCCAGTGGCCCCTCCAGCACTATGTCCGTAGCTCTGATTAGATACTATTTTGCAGAAGAGGAAGGCAAGACAGAGGGCTTGGCTTACCCTAGGTCACAGCTGCAAGGGGCAGTCGGGATTCAAATCTAGGTTGATTTTACACCAACCAGCGGCTGCGCTACACATCCCCTGTGACTGAGAATGTAACTCAAGCAGGGACCTTCTCAGTGGCCCTGTCCGCTTAAGAGGACAATGGAGGCAAAGAAGGGCTAAGAGTGATTTGGCCAGAGTCCAAGAAGAATTTTGTTAAGTGAAACAGAATTCCAAGTGTCTCCCTGTCTCTGTTTTTGAAAAACCACCTTGATAGTAACAGTGCAAGGGAAAGGGGCCGTGAGCAGTCTGTGAGGGCGAGACACCCCAGGCGCACGGTTGCTTTGAGGCTTATCTGGTTATTTCCTCCAACTGACTAACACACAGGACGATAAAGGAACCTTCTCTAGAAGGTGTCCCAGGGCCCAGATTCACAGGACTGGTTCTAACTCCGGATGCCTAGCTCTGCTTTCAAACATTGGAGAATGCTGACTTTTCATACTTCGTGACTTCTGTCCTGCTGTCAGCGGACTTCCCAGCTGAAAGAGGTTGGAGAAAGGAGGCTTGTGACTGTGGACTTGAAGAGGCCTTGAACTGGAACCTGGGGCCAACAGTACCAGGACCTTCAGGTAGCACTTTGTCCTAAAGCTCCTTTCGCCCTGAGAATGGAAAAGTTGATGCAGCCACCCCATTGTATGGAGATTGGCTCAAGTCCCTTGTTTTCCTTTTGTTGCAAGGCAGCCTGTGTGAGGGGTTCACTGCCCCCATCCTGGGGACCAGGTATGGACATGCTTTTCCTTAGCAATGCTATTCTTTTCTGTCCCTCATGAATAAGATTGTTCCGGTGAACCAGAGGCAAGAACCATTTTTACTTTTCACAGTTCTGGGCCAGGAAAAGTCAGGAGCTGGTGGTTTAAAGTAAAAATGTATATATTTGTTTTGCTATAGGTTCAACAGTTAAAATGAGTAACAGGGAAGTGTATAGTTATTGCCTTCTGTCTTCGTAGCAGGGCGCTAACGGAATGAGGTGTGTTCCTATTCTCAGCGAGAGCCTCATTTATTTGCTAACCATAGAGAACTTATGTATATTGATCTTAAACATAAATCACTTCTGAGCATGTCCCGTATTTAGACGATGCCTTGGGGACTCAGGCTAAGTTTAACTGCTTCTTTTGCACACTTGGTGAAAAGTCGGTGAAGAAACACAGCAGGTTAAGGACCCACAACTTTGAAAAAGGCACAAGATGTGAAACTGGGGTACTCTTAAAAATAAATGTATGAGGGGCTCGTGGGTGGCTCAGTCAGTTAACCGTCTGCCTTCAGCTCAGGTCATGATCCCAGAGTCCTGGGATCAGGTTCCATGTCAGGCTCCCTGCTCAGTGGGGAGTCTGCTTCTCCCTCTCCCTCTGCCCCCCACTCGGGCTCTCTCTCTCAAATAAATAAATAACATCTTAAAAAAATAAATGTGTGATTACTTTAAGAAAACGATGCAGGGGCGCCTGGGTGGCTCAGATGGTTAAGCCTCTGCCTTCGGCTCAGGTCATGACCTTGGGGTCCTGGGATCAAGCCCCCACATTGGGCTCCCTGCTCAGCGGGAAGCCTGCTTCTCCCTCTCCCACTCCCACTGCTCGTGTTCTTTCTCTCTCGCTGTCTTTCTCTCTCTGTCAGATAAATAAATAAAATCTTTTAAAAAATAAGTTAATTTATTAAAAAAAGATGTGGAGGGTAACTTCTTAGTTGGTAGAGCACTAACTCCTGATGGGGGGGGGTGGGAGATTGTAAGTTCGAGCCCCATGTTGGGTGTAGAGATTACTTTAAAATAAAAATTTTAAAAGGAGGCAGGTAATAAAACAAACAAGCTGAGTAGTAATTTAACAGAAGGAGAAAGGTGGCTGGCTGACTGAAGGCACGAGGCCTCCTGTCACCCTGGTCCCGCCTTGGGAGATGCTAACAGTTTTAAATTCAACTGTCATTCTTCACTTTCTCTTCTAAGTAATATCCTTTCTCCACTCTACTGTTAAAAAAAAATCAACCAAATGATCTTGAAGATCTAATTGGCTTTCTTTCTTTTCTTTTTTTTGGGGGAGGGAGAGAGAACATGCATGACAGTGTGAGCAGCTCCCAGCAGAGGGAGAGAGAGAGAATCTTAAGCAGGCTCCATGCCCAGCGTGGAGCTGGATTGAGACCCCTGAGATCATGACCTCAGCTGAAATTAAGAGTTGGACACTTAACCCACAGAGGCACCCAGGTGCCCCTAAGTGGTTTTTCTTTCTTAAGTGATTCTTATTTATTTATTTATTTAACAGAGACCACAAGTAGGCAGAGAGGCAGGTAGAGAGAGAGAGAGAGAGAGAGAGAGAGAGAGAGGAGGAAGCAGGCTCCCCGCTGAGCAGAGAGCCCGATGCGGGGCTCGATTTCAGGACCCTGGGAGCATGACCTGAGCTGAAGGCAGAGGCTTTAACCCACTGAGCCACCCAGGTGCCCCCTCTTAAGTGATTCTTAAAAAAACATTGATTTATTTGAGAGAGAGGGCGTGCACCAGCAGGGGGAGGGGCAGAGGGAGAAACAGGCTCCCCGCCGAGCCGAGAGCGGGACTCGGGATCGTGACCTGAGCTGAAGGCAACGATGCTTAACCGACTGAGCCACCCAGGCACCTCTCTTAGGCGATTCTGGAATAGGCTGCCCTCCCTGTGGCAAGTAGAGAGGCTCATAGGAACTCTATGGAAGTAGAAGGTTGTTCTGGGCAGGAGGGTGGTGTGTGGCAAAAAAGTTATTAGCAAAAGAAAAGAAAGGATTGCAGCTGCTTTTGGGTGGAAGGGAATGGTGGGGTGTTTATCATGCAGATTACATTACTAGTGCTGATAAGGACTTCCAGATTGTTAAAAAAGTCACATTCCTGGGAGAGGTGGAAACTCATTAAATTTGGGCTGGCAGTCCTGGGGTTGGGGGGCACTCCAATTTGCGCTTGCTTTTCTTTTCATTTCCTTTTTTTTTTTTTTTTTTCTGTTTAAACAATACATTGGCTTAGCTGGACTTGCTGATGTTCCTCAGGTTTTAGTTTATCTTGCTATAATTGTACCAATGTTGGTGGATTCCCGCTTTTTTAATTTGTCTTTTATTCTTAAGCCTTACGGAATTTTGCAAATTACAAAAGAAGTAAATAGCTGTTGACACGAAGACAGATGGTACAGTAGTGTGTTCGAGAGAGTTAGGTGCCTCTGCATGTGCTATGGGGCCATTTTCTTCCTGCTCAAATACTCATTTATATGGGGTTTTCCCCTCCCTCCCTCGTGCTCTCCCTCCCTCCCTTCATTCCTTCCTTCTCTTAAAAATGGAGTCACTTATGCTAAACCCCACCAGAACCTGGGGCCTAATCTCACTGCAGCTTCCCCGATTCTTCCAGAAATGTGATCTTTAACCAGACAGCCTGGAATTTTTCTGGTCAGCTGCATTAGGGAGTAATCCGCTGCCCATGGACCCTTCCATTCCCCTTAGGAGGGCTGCCTTGCCTAAAACAATGCGTTCTTTGCTAATAATACCTCCCTACTCACCTCTGCCTTGAAAACCCTTTTCTTTTTCTTTTTTTTTAATTATTTATTTATTTATCTGACAGACGGAGATCACAAGCAGGCAGAGAGAGAGGAGGAAGCGGGCTCTCCACTGAGCAGAGAGCCTGATGCGGGGCTCGATCCCAGGACCCTGGGATCATGACCTGAGCCGAAGGCAGAGGCCTTAACCCCCTGAGCCACCCAGGCGCCCTGAAAACCCTTTTCTTTTTGGCAGCTCAGTGGAGCTCCTTACTATTTGCCACATGGGATGCTGCCCAGTTTGGGAATAGTTGGATAAAGCCAATTTGATCTTTAAATTTACTCTGCTGAATTTTTATTATTGAATCTTCCCTCCTTTTATTATTGAAGCTTCTCTCCTTCTCTCCTTCCCTTCCTCTCCCTCCCTCCCTCTTTTTTTTTTTTCTTTCTTTCTTTCTTTCTTTCTTTCTTTCTTTCTTTTAAACAAAAATGAGATAATGCCTGGGGAGAGCTCTCCAAAAAGCTGTTAATCAGGTTATCTCTAGAAAAGGAGACTGGGAGACCTAGGAACAGAAGTCCAAGGGAGATTGCCTTTTGACGGTGTCCCTTTGTGTTATACGGCCCCCAAGACATGTCCCTTTGACCAGAAGATTATGCTGAGCTAAAAACAATCAAGGCCCAGAGGATTCTGGAAGAAACTTTGACCTTCCCCCCAAAACTGCCTAAAAGAATTTAGATTAGGGGCCTGTCCCTGGAAGGGAGCTATCACCCTGGACACCTACATTATATTATGAACTTGGCATGGTGGACAGGAAGGAATTCAGCAAGGCCTGTTTGATCAAAATCCTCTCTGTCCCATTGTTTCTGGAGGGTAAACATTTGTTTACCAAACCTTTGCTCTTTTTCATTCTTCCTGAGCTGCATTCCTTCCCTTTGAAGTCTCAGACCCCATCCCTCTTCCCCTTAGTTCAGGATGATCTCATGTTACCTGACTGTCTTTGGAATCTCATGGGTGTGTGGATTCCCTGTGCACGCGAAATTAAATTTGATTTTCTCCCGTCAATTTGTCTCATGTCAATTTGATTCTTGGTCCAGCTAGAAGAATGCCAGAGGGCAGAGGTAATTTTTCCTTCCCCACAGTACTGTTGGCTTCCCCCCTCTTTTCTTTCTCCAGGTTAAAAAAATTTCTTTATCAATAGTAGTTTAAAAAAAAACCCAAAAAACCTTCTTGTCCATCATCAATTTCCTCTGAAGCATTCCCATTAGGTACAGTGTTTTCTGAAACATTTGCTTTGTCATGGGGAGGGGTTGGTTTTTGAAATGTTGAACAGCTCTCGGTAAGGTTCGGAATGAAACAAAATCAGACCTACTTTCTCTTTACATGGTACTTGCATCCCTTGGAAAATTCTTTGTACAGAAACACTGTGCAAAAAATGTCTTTTCTCTTTAAGAGTTAGGCAGAGTTAAATTCTCAGCTCCGATAATTATTAACAGCTTTCCACCTACACACGGGTCTGGTTGGGTCTATGAAAGTCACAAAGGACACAGGACATTCTTAAATTTTTTAAAAAGATTTTTATTTATTTATTTGACAGACAGAGATCACAAGTAGGCAGAGAGGCAGGCAGAGAGAGAGAGGGGGGGAAGCAGGCTCCCCGCTGAGCAGAGAGCCCGACGCGGGTCTCGATCCCAGGACCCTGAGATCATGACCTGAGCCGAAGGCAGAGGCTTTAACCCACTGAGCCAGCCAGGTGCCCTGACGCAGGACATTCTTAAGCATTGCAGATGTGCACCATCTCTGGCGTTTGCCCACTAAATGCCAGCAGAGTACCCCAATCCTTGTGGCATCCCCTCCCCCGATTTTCAGAATGCCCCCTGGAAGGCAAGGCCATTCCTCTTGAGAACCACGGTGCTAGCTGCTGCTCGGCGCTTGGAAAGTTTTTTCCCCAGATGTTTGCAGAACCGGTTCCTTCTTGTTACTTAGAGCGCTGCTGAAATGTTTCCGCCTACAGAGGCCCTGTTCACTCTGCCACATTGCCCTGTTTCAATTCTCTGTAGAGCGTTTATCTCTATCTCCTGCTTTTCTTTTCTTCTCCTGTGCCTGGAATGCTGGTTGACACGTAGTTCTCTGCAAGTATTAGTCACAGGAAGGGAAAGCGGAAGGGAGGGATGGGATCTCTTTCTCGGTTGTCCAATTTGGCACAGACTAACACAATGTCTTCATGAAATTGTTTAGGTCAGGTGTGATAAATAGCTGAAGATTAGCTCACTTCCCAAGATCAGTGGATTCCTCAGTTTGCAATGAGTAATATTCAGCCTTGTCAGAATCGGCAATTTGCCCTTTTAGGTTGAGAGCCACATCTGTAATTCTCGAGTGAACTGGTATCTGACAGAGCCGCTTGCTTTCTCCCCAGCCGTGATTTCCACCATGTCTTCAGCAGCCGTTTGGCAAGTGTGTCAAGGGTGAATGACGTCAGCATCTATCTCTAACATTTGCAGTGAAATAGAAACACCAGAGGGGCATCTGGCTGGTTCAGTCCGTGGAGCATGTGACTCTTAATCTCGGGGTTGTGGGTTCAAGCCCTGTGTTGGGTGTAGAGATGACTTAAATAAATAAACTTAAAAAAAAAAATAGGCCCCCCCGGATGGTGCTGTTAATTGGGTGTCTGACTCTTGGTTTTGGCTCAGGTCGCGGTCTCAGGGTAGTGAGATCAAGCCCCACTTCGGGCTCCGTGCTCAGCATGGGGTTGGCTCGGGATTCTCTCTCCTTCTCCCCATGCCCCTCCTGCTCATGCTCTCTCTCCAGTGAATAAATAAACCTAAAACAAATAAGTAAATGCACCACGGAATGTGGCTTCCATGGCTTTTGCATTTTTATCCCTTAGCACATGGTATTTAACTTCAGGTGATACTCAAATATCCTTCCATTCTGCGTCAAAAGTCTTGATGATGTTTGAAGCAGGAAGGTTTCATATTGAAATGTATGAGCCTTTTTGTTCATTCCTTCAATCACTCATTTATTTGTTCCACAAACTTATCCAATACTTACTCTATATCAGGAACTATGCTGTCACATAATGGAATTTAATTAGCTCCCATTACCAGGCCATAGTAATCCAAATTCAACATTTTTTTTTTTTAATGGTAGTCCCGTGATCCTTTTAGTTCCCTGGCTGCTGGTGTTTTTACAACTCTAAGAGATAGTCCAGGTGATAGAGTGATAATACATCTCTAGTGCCTATTTGAAGACCTAGTGTCAGCGCAAAAAGCCTGTGTCTCGGCTCTTAGCACAGGCCTAATAAAGGATTAGAGATCAGTGCCCCAAGTGAAAGCTGAAAACAGCTTTATTAAGGACAGTGCACTCTCAAGGTTGGAGAGCAAGAGCGCCAGGCCCAGAGGGGTGGTAATTGGCCTGAGGCTACAGCGGTCCTTTCCTTTTATGTGAGCCTCTAATGGAGGTTGGGAGGGGGAGTTTTTGACCCTACAAGTTTTGTATGGAACGTCATCCATGGCAGGCTTTCCCGATGGAGGGGAGCTATAACCACAGTGCAAATGCATTATAATGAGTCTGGGGGGTCACCCTGGGGCGGCGGTGGGAGAGGAAAGCGCATGCTCTGCACCTGTGGCTCTTGGTCCGTTAGCCCCAAGTCTTGGAAGTCACAAGGTCAAGACGTTGTGCCCTTGGACTTCTAAGAGTAACTTATTGATCACTGTCCTTGCCTTTAGCTCATGTCTATCCAACTGCCTACACTAAACTCATCACAGTTTTTAGAAGGTTTTTTAAAAAGATTTTATTTATTTATTTGACAGAGAGAGAAAGAGAGAGAGCACACAAACAGGGGGAGTGGGAGAGGGAGAAGCAGGCTCCCCGCAGAGCAGGGACTTGATCCCAGGACTCTGGGATCATGACCTGAGCCAAAGGCAGAGGCTTAACCCACTGAGCCACCCAGGCGCCCCGAGACTGGCTTCTTTCACTCGGCGTGATGCTTCTCTGATTCATTCATGTTGTTGTGTTCGCCAATAGTTTCTTCCTGTTTATTGCTGAGTACTATTCCATCGTGTGAATGAACCACTGTGTGTTTATTCATTTGTCCATTGGTAGAGATTTGGGCTGATTCCAGTTTGGAGCTATTACGAATAAAGCTTCCAGGAATATGTGTGTATAGGTATTTGTATGAAAATGTCTCCCTTTATTACATAAAAGGTAACATTCTATAGATACAATCTTTGGTACTTGGCTTTTTACACTGGATGCTATATGAAGCACAAGACTAATTCCTAATAAAAATGCTACATGCCTTTATATGCTTCCTGTACTAAAGGTTGACCAGCTTCTGGAAATCATGTGTTGATGTACCAATGAAATGAATGCATTGAGGTATATAGGTCTTCAAGATACAAGGCCTCATATTGGCACTCCATGCTGGGCTTTCGAAGTGCTTCCCAAAATGGCTGTGGTCATTGGCAATGAGCAGATTTGGGAAACAAGAAGCCAGGGTGCTGGATGGTTGACCAGATGGACGTTGAAATCACTGAAAAGACGGGAGAAGTTGAGTCAAAGAGGACAGACAGTGAGCCTGGGACTAAAGCCTTCAGGAATGAGGGCAGTGACCGGGAGGGTGACAAGACTACCTACCGCCAGGACGGGGAAGAGCTGAAAGCATGGGATGGTGGGAGCCAAGGAGGAGCCAGAGGTTTCTCAAGAGTGAGGACATGAGGCTCCTGTGTGGCTCAGTCATTGGGTGTCTGGCTTTGGCTCGGGTTGTGATCCAAGGGTCCTGGGGTAGTGGGAAGCCTGCTTCTCCCTCTCCCTCTCCCACTGCTTGTGTTCCCTGTCTCGCTGTGTCTCTGTCAATTAAATAAATAAAATCTTTAAAAATAAAAGAGTTGGGGGGGGCAAAGACCTAAGGTGGCTTTGGGGAGCAAGGAGAGCCCCAACTCCATGTCATGCACTGAGCTGTGTGGTGATGAGAGAATAGACAGCCTGCACTTCAGCGGGTCAGCAGACAGCCAAGGTTTCAGTTACAGCAGGATGTGGAGGGAACATCCGGAGGAGAGGTTCAAGGCTCTAGGGACTTAGCGCATCACAGATGGGTAGTTCTAACCTTAACCTAGCCCTAACCCTAACTTAACCCTCATCCTCACTCTCACCTTCTGGTAAGGTCCAGCTGTAGTAGTGTAAAATGTCACTTCACCTCCAGGCAGCTGGTGTTGGTGGCAACAGTGAGGGTAGCAGCTAGCCACCATGAGCCATGTGGCCCTGTGCTACTAGGGCGCTGGGAATGGCTTTCATGGTCTCTTCTGGGTGTTCTCCAAGATTGGGGCCCGATGGCTTAGTGTGGGTTCACAGGGCTGAGCTCCTCCTGCAAGTGGGACATGCTTGGTTCTGATGTTTAATGTCCCAACTAGAGACTAGCCCGATCTATCACCGTAATTGCCAGGCTGCTGCTATTTTGCACGTAGTTTGCATGAGGTTTGTTGCCCTTAAAAGATGCCCTGGTACTGCCACTGTGCTCGGTCATGTGTCTCTCTCTGTCAAATAAATAAATAAAATCTTTAGGGAAAAAAAAAGATGTCAAGGAGAAAGACTGAAAGTGATGTAGAAAGTATGAAGCACGTTGGAGCTCTGGTCAACCCAACTGGAGGGCCCATTTCCCATACTCAATATGCTACACCAAAAGCAGAGTCTATTATGGTGGAGATGAAGCACTGACACCTGTGTGCTCCTGTTTCTTTCCCAACTTCCCTTTTAGCCAAGTGTGGCCACGTGGTTTCGTTTGGGCCAATGGCATGTGGGGCGGAATTGAAAACTGCCACTTCCGGGCTGCACCTGTGCAATAGCCCTCATAATTTTCCATGCTGAGACCCTGTTGGGGCAGCTGCAAGCAAAAGACTCTAAAATGGCCGAGTGAAATGTGAGGAACCTGGGTCCCTGAACTTGCCGCTTGGAGGAAGCCTACCTGGGGGTGCTGTTCACAGAGGAACCAACTCCTGGGACTTGGTGTATGTGAGGAATCAGTCTTTGTGTTATGCCGCTGGTGTTTTAGAGTTTGTTTGTTTGTTTAAAGATATTTTATTTATTTACTTGAGAGAAAGAGAAAACAGGAGCATGAGTAGGGAGGGGATGGGCAGAGGCAGAGGGAGAAGCAGACTCCCCACTGAGCAGGAAGGCAGATGCGGGGCTCCATCCCAGGACCCTGGGATCATGACCTGAGCTGAAGGCAGACGCTTAACTGACTGAACCACCCAGGCGCCCCTCAGGGTTATTTGTGACCATGGCAGAGTCTGATCTGCCCTGACTAACAGCAACACACAGTTGCTCACTCCAGAGAAGCCCTCTCCACCCAAGCTACCTATGAAGATACACGGGGAAGCACTTAATCCCTGTCAGTCACGTTAAGAATTTTTCCCCCCTCAGCTTTATGAAGAGATGGGCAATGACTCTAAATTACTGCTTTTGCACTGATTTTTCTAAGGAAATGTCACTTAACTATTTGAGCTTTAAGAAAAATCTGTGTGTTTTGGAGGGAGGGAGCTTCTTTGATTTGAATGATCATAGGCATGAGGAGGACTGACTTTGAACAACCCTAGGTGGCGACAAGCTTCATCAGTGCCGTGCCACGCAAGAGAAACAGAATGCTAGGGTGGCAAAAGCTGTAACCTTAGCACGTGCGCCTTGCTGAAGCTGAGGAGTTTGGGGTGTGGAATGGTTTTCATGGTCTGAATTAACCTAGTTTTGAATTCAACTGAGGAACTTGCTGCGAACATTTTGATCTTAATGAAGAGACTCTCGAAATGCTTGATTAAGGGTCTTCTACAGAATTTCTCCAAAGTGGATGGCTGTGGTGAGTGGCTAATTGTGCCAATTTGGGTCCTCCAGGAAGCAGATGCTAATATGGACTTAGGAATGCAAGATGTTGACTGGGGACAATGCTTGTGAAAGATATGAGGGCAGAGAGCAAGAACGGGTAGGGAAAACCCTTAGACCCTAATGCAGATCTACCCCATGTGCAAGGGACCGGGAGGAAGGGAAATGGGCAGAATTGCCTTAGACTGCAAGGCAGATGGGACAAAGCCTTGGTCAACCCAATGAGGAGTTCTGGGGGAAAGACCACCTGTTAGAAGAGTCCCATGTTGGGCAGAAGCAGCTCAGCCCTGGTACTACCACTGTGCTCGGTCATGGGCTAGAACCTTCCAGAAGAACACATGGTCTTGTCAGGAACATGGCAGCTGATCTTGCCAGGTGCCACAGTAGGAGGCTGTCAGTGAACAGTGCCCCTCAGAGATATATAGCAAACTCTTTCCTGAAGGGAGGTCCAGCGTGCAGCTCCATCCCTGCCACCATCCTCCCTTGGTGCTGCATGGACTCACTTCTCCAAACCCGTTTGATGTTCCTTTGGACTTCCTGAGGAGGAACCCGGAAGAGGTGAGTGCAAAGTGCTACACCTTGCTGTAGCTGCCCTCAGTGCAGCCACTGGTTCTCATCTTCTCCTTTCTCGAATATGTTTTTGATACCTGTACTGATTTTCTGTCTACTTGACCTACAGTTACCGACCAAAGGGTGTTGAGGTCTCCAGTTTACAATGGTTGATGTGTTTATTTTTCCTTGTAGTTCTGTCAGTGTTTGTCTCATTTATTTTGACGCACTGTTGTTAGGTACAGATACATTCAGGATTGTTAAGAATTCTCAGTTGTTGGGGGCGCCTGGGTGGCTCAGTTGGTTGGGTGTCTCACTCCTGATTTTGGTTCAGGTCTTGATCCTCGGGGTCCTGGGATCGATCCCCGTGTGTGTGATCAGTGGGGAGTCTGCTTGAGTTTCTCCCTTTCCCTCTGCCCCTCACCCCCTGCTCTCTCTCTTTAAGATAAATAAATAAATAAATAAATAAATCTTTAAAAAAAGAATTTTCAATTGTTGAGAATTGACCCTTTATCATCAGGTAATGCTCCTCTTCTCCCCCCACCCCTGCTTTTTTTTTTTTTTTTTAAAGAAACCATTCTTCCTTTTTTTTTTTTTTTAGATTTTTTTTTTGAGTAATTTCCACACCCAACATGGGGCTTCAAGCTACAACCCTGAGATCAAGATCACGTGCTCCAAGGGCTGAGCCGGCCAGGTGCCCCTCTTTTTTTTCTGGGTGTGTTTGTAAGGGTGTTTCTGCATGAAGTTAACATTTTTGGGGGTCTTTAAGTAGTTTTTGCCTTAATTCCAGTATAGTTAACATATGGTGTTATATTAGTTTCAGGTGTACAGTCTAGTGATTCAACAATTCCACACAATACCCCGTGCTCATCAGGACAAGCACCCTCCTTCATCCCCATCCCCTGAGCCTCCTCCCTGCCGGTAACCATCAGTGTGTTCTATAGAGTTAAGAGTCTGTTTCTTGGTTTGTCTGTCTCTCTTTTCCCCACTTTGCTCCATTGTTTTGTTTCTTAAACTCCACATCTGAGTGAAATCATGTGGTATTTGTCTTTCTCTGGCTCATTTTTCATTATATTCTCTAGCTCCATCCATGTTGTTGCATATGGCAAGACTTCATTCTTTTTTGTGGCTGAGTAATGTTCCATTGCGTATATAGATACCATGTCTTCTCTATCTGTTCATCAATTGATGGACACTCGGGCTGCTTCCATATCTTGGCTACTGCAAATAATGCTGCAATAAACTTAGGGAGGGATGTATCCCTTTGAATTAGTGTTTTTGTATTCTTTGGGTAAATACCCAGTAGTGTGATTGCTGGATCATAGGGTAGTTCTATTTTTAGATCTTAAGGAATCTCCACACTGTTTTCCATAGTGGATGCACTAGTTTGCATTCCCACCAACAGTGCAAGAGGGTTTCCCTTTAGGGTTCCCCCTTTTCAGCATCCTCGCCAACACCTGTTGTTTCTTGTGTTGTTGACGTTAGCCATTCTGACAGGTGTGAAGTGATATCGCATTGTAGTTTTGATTTGTGTTTCTCTGAAGATGAGTGATGATGACCATCTTTTCATGTGTCTGTTGGCCGTCTGGATGTCTGCTTTGGAGAAATGTCTGTTTGTGCCTTCTGCTCATTTTTTAATTTTAATTCTCAGTTGTTGAGAATTGACCCTTTACCGTTAGGCAATGCTCCTTATTTCTGGTAGTATTCCTTGTTCTAAAGCCTACATTGATACTAACACAGCTACTCTAGTTGTCTCTTGGTTAATGTTTTCCTGCCATTTGAATTTTTAACCTATCTGTGTCTTTGCATTTAAAGTGGGTTTCTTATAGTCAACCTAATTTGGGTCTGTTTTCTTTTTTTAATTTACTCTAACAATCTCTGTCTTCTATCTATTTTTTTAAGATTTTATTTATTTATTTGACAGACAAGTAGGCAGAGAGGTAGGCAGAGAGAGAGGAGGAGGCAAGCTCCCTGCTGAGCAGAGAGCCTGATGCGGGGCTCGATCCCAGGATCCTGGGATCATGACCTGAGCTGAAGGCAGAGGCTTTAACTCACTGAGCCACCCAGGTGCCCCTCTGTCTTTTATTTTTTATTTTTAAAAAAGATTTTATTTATCTATTTGACAGAGCGAGAGAGCACAGAAGGGGAGCAGTAGAAGGAGAGGGAGAAGCAGGCTCCCTGCTGAGCAGAGACCAGGACCCTGGGATCATGACCTGAGCCAAAGGCAGATACTTAATGACTGAGCCACCCAGGCGCCCTAATATCTGTCTTTTAATTGGTGCATTCAGGTCATTCTCATTTAAAGTGATTATTGATATATTTAGGTTAATATCTGCATCTTTGTAACTGTTCTCTATTTATTGCATTTGTTCTCCCACCCTCTTTTTCTGTCTTTTTATGGTTGCAGTTGAGCTTTTTTTTTTCTTAAGGTTTTATTTTTAAGTCATCTCTACACCCAACGTGGGGCTCTAACTTACAACCCAGAGATTAAGAGTTGCATCCTCTACTGACCGAGCCGGCCAGACACTCATATGGCATACATTTTTTTAAAAGATTTTATTTATTTATTTGACAGAGAGAGACACAGTGAGAGAGGGAACACAAGCAGGGGGAGTGGGAGAAGGAGAAGCAGGCTTCCCGCTGAGCAGAGAGCCCGAAGCGGGGCTCAATCCCAGGACCCCGGGACCACGACCTGAGCTGAAGGCAGACTCCTAACAACTGAGCCACCCAGGCACCCATGGCATAAATTTTTAACGAATCTAAGTCTCCTTTCAAATAATATTGTGCTGCTTAATGTGTAGGGCAGGTACCTTGTAACAGAGTCTTTTTGATTCCTACCCCCATCCCTCCGGCCTCCCCAGGCCCTGACGGCAGCTGTAGCTTGTAGTTCAACGTGACTCCTGCCGTGCCCCTGGTGGGAGTGTGTCCCCTTTGGGAGCAAGTGCGTCTTACACTGCAGATCTCAAAATACTGGGATCTGAAAGTACAGTATTGCCTTCCCAGGAAGCTGTTGGGAATCAATGTATATGGAGTCACTTCTGCATCACCCCTTGGTCTCTGCACCCACGTGTTTTTCCCCTTGGGGCGGAGGCGTCCTATAGAGGTCTCTAAGTTAGCATTCACACCGGGTCCTGGAGGAAGGTAACCCATCCTGGCAGCATTTGGCTTTTCAGCTGCTGCTTTAGCTGCATCTTCGGCAGGCCACTCCATTGCTTTATTGAGTCAGCCACTTCTGAGTCATGTGGCAGGTGCCATGCCCAGAGTGTCCTGGGGTCGCAGGCACACTCCCACACTTCCTTCGCTTCGAAGTGAGTTCCTGGTCAGATGCTGTGCTGGGTCAGATTCCAGGATGTAGATTGGGCATTCCTTAAGTCCCTGAACAGTGGCTCTGGCTGAGGTCCTGCACTCAGGAAAGGCAAAACCATGCCTGGCGTAAGTGTCCGTTTCCGTGAGAACGAAGGGCTGCTCCTTCCTGGATGGAAGAAGTCCCATTATCCCTGTTGCTGGCCCTGAGCCTGGCTCTGTGATTGCCTCTCCTGCCACCTGCCCTGACCTGCAGAGGAGGGGCACAGGAACTGCTCAGTGCTGTTGGTGCGCTTCTCACCAGCACATTCCCGATGGCCTTGGTGAACAGTGGGCTTGGGACAGTCAAGTCCTCCAGCGCGTGTTCTGGCCTCATATAACTTCTCTACTCCAGCATGCCCACCTCTTTGAGCCTTCTGATCAATGCCTGTCCTGGAAGTCCAGGCATTTCTGCCCAGCTGAGTGTCAGCCAACGTGTTTTCCTTGCTTCTAGGAGCCATCCTAGCCATGGGTTTCTGTCACTGTTCAGGATCCTTGCCAGGGTGTCAGATTCCTCTGTATCCCAGGGGAATATTCCTATACTTATAGACTATCTTTTATCCAACTTTATGTTTTACCTCCCTATTTCATACCTGGAACCCCTTGCTTGAGAGACACTTTGGATCTCTGGTCATTCAAGTCCTATCATCATATAAATGTCCCCCGTCTCCCCAATGTAGAGTCACCCAAGTAATGGTCATAAGTCCTGGCAGGGAGGAACTTGAAGCATTTTTTAAAAATTTTAATTCCAGTATAATTAAGTGTTATGTTTGTTTCAGGTGTATAATATAGTGATTCAACAATTCTATACATTACTTTGTGCTCATCATGATTAACTGTGCTCTTAATCCCCATCACCTGTTTCCCCCATCCCCTACCCACCTTCCCTCTGGTAACCATCAGTCTGTTCTCTATAGGTAAAGAGTCTGTTTTTGGGTTTGTCTCTTTTTCTCTTTGTTTTCTTAAATTCCACATATGAGTGAAATCATATGGCATTTGTCTTTCTTTGACTTATTTCGCTTAGCATTACACTCTCTAGCTCCATCCATGTTGTTTCTTGTGTTTTTGGTTTTACCCATTCTGACAGGTATGAGGTGATATGTCATTGTGGTTTTGATTTCCATTGTTCTGATGTTGAGCAATATTGAGCATCTTTTCATGTGTCTGTTGGCCATCTGTATGTCTTCTTTGTAGAAATGTCTGTCCATGTCTTTGGTACATTTAAAAAAAAAGATTTGTTTATTTATTTTAAAGAGAACAAGCAGGGAGAGGGAGAGACTCTCAAGCAGACTCCCCGCTGAGAGCAGACCCTGATGCGGGGCTCGATCTCACCACCCTGAGATCATGATCTGAGCCAACATCAAGAGTCAGATGCCCAACCCACTGAACAACCTGGGCACCCCTTCTGTCCACTTCTTGATTGGACTATTTGTTTTTTAGTGTTGAGTTGTATACGTTCTTTATATACTTTGGATTCTAACCCTTTATCAGATATGTCATTCGCAAATATCTTCTCCCATTCTATAGTTTTTTTTAAAGTTTTTGATTGTTTCCTTTGCCATGTAGAAGCTTTTATTTTGATTTAGTCCCAGTAGTTTATTTTTGCTTTTGTTTCCTCTTGCCTCAGGAGACATATCTAGAGAGACGATGCTATGACCAACGTCAGAGAAATGACTACCTGTGCTCTGATCTAGGATTTTCATGGCTTCAGGTCTCACATTTAGGTCCTTAACCCATTTCAAGTTTATATTTGTGTATGGTGCAAGAAAGTGGTCTAGTTTCATTCTTTTGCATGTAGCTGTCCTAGACTAGTATTATTATTATGGTACGTAGTTGCCATGGTGATGCAGAGTTCTTCCTCCTGGGGACCCAGCCACCTCTTTAGTCAGTGGGTTTGGATCTGAAAACTGACTCAGGTCAGGAACTAGAAAGGGGATCATGGCTTTTTATCAGTGTTGTTACCCTCAGCCTCTTTTCTTTTGCTGCTTTTGAAAAAATTGTATAATTAAACGATATCCTTGTTGGCTCTCCATCTATTTGCCCCTGGGACACCACTCTATTAATCCTCTTATTGTCTTCTCTCATTGAATGAAACCATTTTAAAAGTTGCATATTAGAGAGGTGCCTGGCTGGCTCAGTTGGTAAGTTGCAACTCTTGATCTCGAGGTTGTCCATTTGAGCCCCACGTTGGGCCCAGAGGTTACTTAAAATCAAATCTTTAAAAAAAGGTTGTGCATTTGAGAAGTAAAAAATTGCCCTTATAGACATCTAGTTCCAGTAATGCAGTGGACAAGGTGAACGCTTCACACCTGTGTCACTAACACTAATATTAATACTAATTTATATCGCTAACACAGCAGCAGTGACAAAGAACAACAGACTGGGTACAGATACTTATTATCTCACAGTCCTGGGGACAAGGAATCTGAGATCAAGGTGTTAGCAGGGTTTCTTCTCTTTTCTTTCAGGTTTTTATTTATTTATTTAAGTAATCTCTACACCCAATGTGACACTTGAACTCAGGACCCCAAGATCGTGAGTGGCATGCTGTTCTGACTGGGCCAGCCAGGTGCTCCCAGGTTTCTTCTTCTTTTTTTTTTTAAGATTGATTTATTTATTTTGGGGGGGCAGAGGGAGAAGAGAATCCCAAGTGGACTCCACTCTGAGTGTGGAGCCCAATGTAGGGCTCGATCCCACGACTCTGAGATCATGACCTGAGTCAAAACCAAGAGTGGATGCCCAACCGACTGTGCCACCCTGGCACCCCCAGATTTTTTTCTTTTGAGGGTTGTGAGAGAGAATCTTTCCATGCCTCTCTCCTAGCTTCTGGTGCTTTGCTGGCAATCTTCAGTGTTCCTTGGCTTGTAGACATCTTTGCCTTCATCCTCACCTGGAGTTCTCCCTAGGTCTCTGGCTGTGTGTCCAAATTTCCCCTCTTTAAAGGATGCCAGTTACATTGGATTAGGGCCCACCATCATGACCTCATTTTATCGTGATTACCTCTGTAAAGACCCTCTCTCCAAATAAGGTCTTACTCTGAGGGACGGGGGCTAGGACTTCAACATCTCTTTTTTGGGGGGCTTTCCCTCAACCTATAACACTAACCCTTTTGAGGAGAGAGATAAAAATATTAGAATATATATTCATTTTGTAAACCAAAAAGTAAGGTATTATATTTAATATGTATATTGCCATCACAGGCATGCTCGCTTAGTCCTATGTGTGACAGCTGGCAGAAGCAGGATGCACGGTATCCTGAGGGAAATGCGGAAGGTCCCCATACGGCAGGGTTGGCAGTGCTGCTGTGTTCTTCATTTTCCAGCGTATTATAAGATTTTGCCACTTACTATGCCAAGTTAAGTGAATTCATGGATAATATGATCTTGCTTCAATTAAACAACCCTTACAAAAGATACATGTGGATTAAAAAGTTTCCTGCAAAAACAAACAAATAAATGCCCCTCTGCTCAGTGCCCCCCCCACCAACAAACCCAGCCATAGAATGAAAATAACACTAATCTTGCAAGCATAGATAAATAGCGAATGAAGACAAAAAAAAAAAAAAAAGGAAGGGTAAATAGAAAGCACGAATTAAGGCGGTAGGAAGAAATCCCGTAAACCAACAATGAAAGTGTAAACAGATGAAACTTATAAGTTCAACAACGTATATCGACAAATTGTGTTTTTAAAAAATCCCAGCTGTACACCATTTGTAAGAGAGACACCTGAACTCTTAAGGACACAGAAAGTCTGAAAGTAAAAAGAAAAAAATATGCCCAGGAAATAGAACCAAAAGAAAACTGGTGCCACAGTATTAATATCAGACAAACGAGACTTTAAGGTAGAAAACATGATTGGGCCTCAATGTGGGCACTACATCATGATGAAAGGAACAATCCATCAAGAAAGTATAGAAATTATGGGGCGCCTGGGTGGCTCAGTCAGTTGAGCATCAGCCTTCGGCTCAGGTCATGATCCTAGGGTCCTGGGATCGAGCCCCACATTGGGCTCCTGGCTTAGCAGGGAACCTGCTTCTCCCTCTGCCACTCCCCCTGCTTGTGTCTCTCTCTCTCTGTCAAATAGATAAATAAAATCTAAAAAAAAAAAAAAAGACAAATAAGAGGGTAATTTTAAAGTCTCATATAGGATGCCTGGCTGGCTTAGTCAGTGGAGCATGTAACTCTTGATCTTGGGACTACGAGTTTGAGCCCCATGTTGGGTGTAGAGATTACCGAGGTAAATAAAAACTTTAAAAAAAAGTAAGGCGACCTATACTTGGATGTTTATAATCACATAGTATGTGGGTCAAAGAAGAAATTGCACTGGAAACTAGAAAATATTTAGAACTAAATGGCAATATTTATGATGATACAGCTAAGGCGGTAATTAGAAAGAAATACATAGCTTTAAATTCTTATATTAGAAAAGGCGAAATGCTAAAAAGTAACTAAAGAAATTAGTAATAAAGTGACACAAAAGTAGAAGGAAAGAAATTAATGAAATAGAATGCCAAGCCACATTAAGAAGAACAACAAAATGAAACACTAGTTTTTTATATGAATATAAAGATGACAAATATACATGCGAGATATGTCAGGATAGGCTTGATCTCACATACTTACCTCTTATGTTAACAGATAATTGTTGTTAATGTTTGTATTTCGTCTCATGTAATTTTATTCTTTCTGATGAATGTTGTTTAAATAGGGAATAAAATGTGACGTAGCCTTTTTAAGTCCCTCCTGTAAGTGCATTCACAAATCAGACAAAAAAAAAAAATACAAGAAAACCTCGTTGTTTGAAAAAGATGAATAGAGCAGACAGCTCTCTGGCTAGATGAATAATGGGGACAACTCTGACAGAAAAGGCAAGAAGGCACAAATAAACAAGAAGAATGAGAAGAGGTGTAAAGTGATACAGTAAATAGGATATTGAAACAATAATAAGAGAACTTTTTTTATGTCAACAAATGTGAAAACTTAAATGACATGGTTAATTTCATATGAAACTGCAATTTACCAAAACTGACTCAAGACGAAATGGGGAAACTGAGCAGACTTATGATTATTAGTGAAATTGAAGCAGTAGTTAAAATCTACCAACCAATCAACCAATGGACCAACAAGTAAATATGCAACTCACCATACACCCCCTCGAGGGCTGGTTATACAGATGAGTCTGTCAGACATTCAAGGAACAGATAATCTTAATACTACATAAACTATCACAGTAAATCCCTTTCGACTAATTTTTTTAAGATTTTATTTTTACGTAATCTCTACACCCAACATGGGACTTGAACTCACAACTGGAAGATCAAGAGTCGCTTGCTCTATCAACTGAGCCAGCCAGGCGTGCCCTCCCAACTCATTTTATAAGGCTAATATAAACTTGATGCCAAATGAAGCAAAGCTAGTATGAGAAATGACAATTACAGGCTAACCTCACTTATGAACATACATGCAAAAATGCAAAACAAAATACAAGCAATAAGAAACAATAATGTGTCAAAATACATTATGGCCAAGTTGTATTTATCTCTGTAACATGAAAAATTTTTTTAAGGATTTATTTATTTATTAGAGAGAAGGCACGAGCAGGAGGGGCAGAGGGAGGGGAATCTGAAGCAGACTTGGAGCTGAGCACAGAACCCTATGTGGGGCTCGATCTCATGACCCTGAGACCACGACCTGAGCTGAAACTAAGAGTCAGATGCTTAACCGACTGTGCTACCCAGGTACCCCCGTAATGTGAATGTTTTTAACGTTAGAAAAATCTATTGAGGGGTGCCTGGGTGGCTCAGTGGGTTAAGTGTCTGCCTTGGGCTTAGGTCATGATCTCGGGGTCCTGGGATTGAGCCCAGCATCAGGCTCTCTGCTCAGTAGGGAGTTTGCTTCTCCCTCTCCCTCTGTGTTCTCTTCCTCTTTCTCTGTGCACTCATGTTCTCTCTCTCTCTCAAATAAATAAATACATACATACATAAATAAAATCTTTAAAAAAGGAAAAAACTATTGAATCATCACGATAATAAAGGAGAAAAACTATCAGTTCTATTTGGTGTTGCACTGTAGGTCCCAATCAATATAGTAAGAAAAGGAAAGTAAATAAAAAAGTAAGGATTGAAAGAGGAGAAACAAAGATTATTATTAGCAGGTGGCATGCTTTTCTATATAAAAATACAAGAGAATATACAAATTACTGAAAAATTAGGACCAGTTAGCAAGGTTTGAGGATATCAGAGTAATCTGGAAAAGTCCGTAGTGCAATAATTAAAGTTTACAGTAGCCACAAACACTGCAAGTCACCAGAGAATAAATCTAACAAAAGATGCAGAAGACTATACATATTTATTGAATGACATTAAAGGAAACCTAAGTTAATGGAGGGATGAAATATATTTATGTATAGGAAAACTTAATAAGTAATCATATCAAGTCCCTTTAAATTCAGTTAGAGATTTCAGGCAATTCCAATTAAAATTCTAAATAGGACCGAGAATAGCCAAAACAATATCAAAGCAGCACAATATACCCTAGCAGATGTCAACACTTTTTATAAGTGGTAATAATTCAGACAGTGCAGGAAAAAAATAGACCAGTGGAACAACATAACCCAGAAGCAGACCCACACGTAAATGGAAACTTGATACATGACCAATGCAGAGAGGAGGAGGAACAATTTATTGTTTTGAATTTATTTTTTTCTTTTTAAAATTTAAATTCAATTAATTAACATACAATGTATTACTAGTTGGCAGAGGTAGAGTTTAGTGATTCATTATTTGCATATAACACCCAGTGCTCATTACGTGAGCTTATCACGTGAGCTCATCACATGCCCTCCTTAATGCCCATCCTCCAGTTACCCCAGTCCCCCACCTCCCACCCCTCCGTGACCCTCGGTTTCCTAAAGTTAAGAGTCTCTCATGGTTTGTCTCCCTCTCTGATTTTGTCTTGTTTTATTGTTCCCTCCCTTGCCCTATGATCAGGAGGAATGATTTAATAATAACGTTGCTGGAACCATTGGTTATCCCTACAGAAAAAAAAATAAAATTACATCCTGACTGCACACTGTATACAAAAACAAATTCAAAGTGGTTTTAGGACCAACAGTAACAAGTACTTGAGAACTTTTGAAAGATAAGATAGGCAAATGTCTTTATGTTCTTGTGGTAGGGAAGGATTTCTTAAACAAAATGTAAATAGAGAAACCCTAAGTGAAACCTGTATGAATTTTCCTATACCGAAAATTTGAAATTTATGTACAAGCAAATCATGAACAAAGTGAAAAAAATAAGCCACGGTTGAGGAAGAGGTATTTGTGACATCCTTGTCCCTACATCAGACCCTTGGCACCTGTTCCTCCTCTGCCTGGTACAGTCTTTGTCCAAATACACATTTGGCTCTCCCCTTCAGGTCAGTAATGTCTCTGTCCAAATGTCGCCTCTTCAGAGAGGCCTTCCCGACCTTCTTATTGAAAAGAACGTCTCCGTCACTTCCTCTTCTGTTTTCCCTTCATACCACTTACCACTGCCTGACATTCTGTATCTGCTCATTTATTTATTGCCCACTTCTCCACTAGAATTCAAGCTCCTTGAGGGCAGGGACTTTGTTTTGTTGGCTGCCATATTTCTTGGCCCTCAACCCATGTCTAGCACCCAGTATGTACTAATAAGTACTTAGTGAATGAATAAATGATTATAAATGATAAAGGATTGGTATTCAGAATATGTAAGGAACTACAGATCAATTAGAAGCCTTTGAACAAATGGCTCAAGAGGAAAATTGTCAAGTACAGGTCGCAGAAGAGGGAACCGAAGGGACAATAAAACTATGGAAAGATAGGGATGCTTGGGTGTCTCAGTCAGTTAAGCGTCTGCCTTCGGCTCAGGTCATGGTCCCAGGGTCCTGGGATCAAGTCCTGCTTTAGGCTCCTTGCTCAGAGGGGAGCCTGCTTCTCTCTCTGCCTGCCGCTCCCCCCCTTGTGCTCTCTCTCTGACAAATAAATAAAATCTTTAAAAAAGATATGGAAAGATATTTACTATCATTTCTGATCAAGATACTGCAAAATTAGATGATAATGAAGCACCATGTCACCCTGCAGAGATTGGCAAAATGTCTGATAATGCCAGTTGTTGGGACGGATTGAGGAAAAGGGAACTCTGTTTACTGTTGGTTGGAGTATAAATTGGCACAACCATTTTGGAGAAGTGTTTGGTAATATCTAATAAAGATAAACACGCACATACCCTAAGACCCAGAAATTCTACTCCCAGGTAAATGCACTAGAGGTAATTTTCACATCAGCGTCAAGAGACAACACAAGAATATTCACAGCAGCATTGTTTTATTTTTTATTTTTAGAATTCTTTTTTTTTTTTTCAAAAGATCCTATTTATTTATTTGACAGAGAGATTGAGAGAGAGAAGGAGCTTAAGCAGAGGGAGTGGTGGGGGAGAGAGAGAAGCAGGCTCACCACTGAGCAAGGAACCTGATGCGGGACTTGATCCCAGGACCTCAGGATCGTGACCTGAGCCGAAGGCAGATGCTTAACTGGCTGAGCCTCTCAGGCGCTCCTATTTTTTATTTTTAAGTTTTTAAGGACACCTGGGTGGCTGAGTCGTTAAGCGTCTGCCTTCAGCTCAGGTCATGATCTCGGGGTCCTGGGATCGAGCCCCACGTAAGGCTCCCTGCTCAGTGGGAAGCCTGCTTCTCCCTTTCCACTCCCCCTGCTTGTGTTCCCTCTCTCGCTGTCCCTCTCTCTGTCAAATAATAAATAAAATCTTAAAAAAATTTTTTTAGAGATTTTACTTTTAAGTAACTTCTATACCCAACATGGGGCTTGAACTTAAAACCCTGAGATCAAGAGTCACATGCTCTACTGACTGATGCCCCAGCAGCATTGTTTTAATAGCAAACAGTTGGGTATAACCCAAATGTATATCACAGGGAGAATAGACGAAGGGTGGTATATTCCTACAACAGAATACTATACGGCAATAAAAATGAACAAATTTTAACAACACACATTCGTGTGGACGAATCTCATAAACATACAAAACGAAAGATTCAAATTGCAGAATACATGCTGTATAATTCCATTTACATAAAGTCGAAGGCATGATAAACTGGGCCGTGTGTTGTCTAGGGAACGTGTGGTCACAGGGTAGTGGTTAACCTCTGGAGTGGGAGGGAGTGGTGTGGGATTAGAGAAAGATATAACAGGGGACTTCAACTGTATCTGTTTGTTACTTTAAAATTTTTATTCTATTTTAATTTAATTTAATTTATTTTAATATAATTTAACTTTTAAGTAAACTCTATGTCTAACGTGGGGCCCAAACTCACAACCCGGAGATCAGGAGTTGCACTCTCCACTGACCAAGCCGGTCAGGCACCCCTGTTTTGCTCCTTAGAAAGAAGCAAATATGTGAAGATTTGACAAAGTTGGGTGGTGATGATGTCATGAAATGATGTAATTATTTTATTATTCCCCTAGCGTGTGCTTGAAATGACTTCTTTGAAGAAAGTGCTATTAATTTCAGGATCATCTGTTTTCCTGTATGCTTGAGTTAAGTGCTTAACTGCTTTGGTAATGCCTCCATTTCCTCAGCCTCGTGGCGGCTTCTTGCTGCTACACTCTCCCCAGCTTTAGAGTTCTTTGCTGAACAGGGATCACACAGTTATTGAACGTGAAACTCAGCTTCATCTGGAGCAGGGATCAGCCAACTTTTTTCTGTCAAGGGCCAGATAGTCAATGTTTTCAGCTTTGTGGGCCACATGAGGTCTCCTGCAGGTCCTCACCTCTGCCGTAGTAGGCGGAGAGCAACACGGCAGGCAGAATTCGGGGGTGGTCGTCAAGATTCCTGGCCCCTGATCTACGCACACTTTATTGCAGGTGCTCAGTTAGACCCTAATCGAGGTGCTGCTGGGACTATCCTTGGTAGACTTCCCCTAACCAGGTGAACCTTTATTATTTTTTAAGATTTTTTATTTTTTCATTTGAGAGAGAGAGAGAGAGAGAGAGAGAGAGAGAGAGAGAACACAAGCAGGGGGAGAGGGAGAGGGAGAAGCAGACTCTCTGCTGAGCTGGGAACCTGACATGGGGCTTGATCCCAGGAACCCCGGATCATAACATGAGCTGAAGGCAGGCACTTAACCAACTGAGCCACCCAGTGAACTTTGCGAACTTTTGAAAGGAATGAGACTCTTCCCAGTGAGAGAGATTCAAAGTGCTGGAGCCCCGGGACTTGTTGACTCACCATGTTGCACACCTGAAACTAATGTAACATTGTGTGTCAATTATACTTTAATAAAAAATAAAATATTAAAAAATTAGAAAAATTAAAAAAATTAGAAAATTAAAATATTAAAAAATTAGTACCTGTTCTGCTTAATCGGTAGAGCATGTGACTCTTGATCTCAGGGTTGTGAGTTCGAGCCCCACATTGGGCATAGAGTTTACTTAATAAAAAAAAAACATATTATTTAAAACATATTAGAGTATCTATGGGGAGCCTGGGTGGCTCAGTTAAGCATCTGCCTTCGGCTCAGGTCACAATCTCAGGGTCCTGGGATGGAGCCCTGCATCAGGTTCCTTGCCTGGTGGGGAGACTGCTTCTCCCTTTTCCTCTCCCTCTGCTTTTGCTCTCTCACTCACTCACTCTCTCTCAAATAAATAAGTAAAGTCTTTAAAAAAATAAAGTATATTATATTAAAAAAATTAGAGTATCTAAAAAAAAACCATTCTTAACCCATGGACTGAAACCAGGGGTGAGATTAATTTGGGCTGTGGGTTATTGTTGGGAACCCCTGATCTGGGAATTGGTACATTTTTAAATCAAATCCTCTGAACTTTTAAGAATTTTTCAGGTCTTATAAGAATATGGAAATGGGTCTCTAAAACATTCTTCAAGATTCGAAATGAGTTACTGTTCATTTTCTTCACACAGCCTCATAAGCATCATAGCATTTTTCAGACATTTGGCATGTTTTAAAACCATTTTCTCTAATGGCCTACATCTTCGAAATATCAAATCTAAAATATAAAACCATTTAATTTATACAGCAATTTCTAACACTCAAATCGGTTTAAAGGAGCATTGCCAACTATCTAATGAAAATATTGTAGTTATTTATTTATTTTGTGTCCCCAAGGAAGCGCTCTTTATTCTTTCGATTGTATGATTCTAATTAGTTGCTAAACATGCATGGCCTTTCTTAAGACATGATAATTAGTACGGCTGTTGCTATAACAATCTTCTTGCAATTTACATTTTCTGAATATCTGGTATATCATGCATTAGTTTTTATCATTTAATGAAATTACTAAATCAGGAACTTAGAATGCTGTGTGTAAGCTACCTTTAATTAGAAATGGAGATATGTAAGCAATCAGGACCCTGGGAAATCACAGTTTGATAGTGGAAGCCAGACATGATTCGAGGAAAACTTTCTGAATTAGTTCCATAGGGCCACTGTAACAAAGTACCACAAACTGGGGGGCTTAAAGCAACAGAAATTGATTCTCTTACAGTTTTGGAGGCTAAAAGTCTGAAATTAAGGTGTCAGCAGGGCCTTGCTCCTTTGGAAACCTTTTGGGAAGAAAGCGTCCTTCTCTGTCTCTCAGAGCTTCTGTTGTTTGCTGACAGTTGGCTGGTGTTCCTTGGCTTTTAGATGTTGCTACGGTCTCTGTTTCTTTTTTTTTTTTTTTCTTTTTAAGATTTATTTATATATTTGAGAGATAGAGAAAGAGAGAGAGGGCGCTAGTGAGCATGGGGGGAGCGTCAGAGTGAGGGGGAGAGAGCGTCTCAAGCAGGCTCCAAGCTCAGCGTGGAGGCTCTAAGCTCAGCGTGGAGCCTGACATGGGGCTCGATCTTAAGACCCTGAAATCAGGACCTGAGCCAAAACCAAGTTGGTTGCTTAACTGACTGAGCCACCAAGGCAAATCACCAGTCTCTGCTTCTATTACCACATGGCTGTCTTTTCCCTGTGTGTTTTTCTTTCTTTCCTTTTTTATTAAACAAAAGCATTATGTATATTTTTAAAAGATTTTAAGTAAACTCTACAACCAACGTGGGGCTCGAGCTTACAACCCAGGGGTTGAGTTGCATGCTCTACAGACCAAGCCAGCCGGGCATCCCAACAAAAGCATATATTAAGCCATTTTATTAGAAACGTTAAAAGTTTATGGTTTCCTTGAGGTTACACTTTTTGGCTGCTGTTAATACTGTTTCAGAAAAAAGTATATGGACTGAGCCTACCTTCTAGATGCCCTGGTGTGGGTTCTATACTCATGAAAGGATTAAGTACACTATATTTAACAATTGGTAACTTTCCTTTCAGCTCATTAATCAAAATTCAAGAAACAGCATGGTTTTATATACATACTACTGTATTAATACAAATTCATTAATATCTGTTAGGAAGTTTCTTTTATGAGTAAAGAGTAGAAGATAAATTTTGCAGGCTGCTGTAAAATACTTAGGAATGTCTCATAATGCTTTAAATTGCTATCAAATGCCCCAGAAGTCAGAAAAATAAGACTAGAGTCTTTATTAAAGGCTATTTTCTTAGTTTGGGAAAATTTCAGGGTAGAAATGCTACTTCATCATACAAACAGACATAGTCTGAAAGGTATATCAAGTTCTTTGATGATTTTTAGAAGTATTTTGGGTCACGTTATCTGCACGTGAATGTTATTTGATGCTTAACACAATTGTTTCTAAAAGCATGATTTTGAGTGTAAAAATGGAATGTGACACTTATTTTATGTGCCTGTTGACCTATTTTTCATAGCTAAATGTTTCCCTGGATGTTTCCAAATGTCTGCTATTCTCCTTATAAGGACACCACTCGTATTGGATTAGGGCTGACCCTAATGACTTCCTCTTAATGAGATTACATCTGTAATTATTTCCTTTTAAAAAAAAATTAAAGATTTTATTCATTTATTTGTCAGAGAGAGAGAGAGTAAGCACAAGCAAGGGGAGCAACAGGCAGAGGGAGAAGCAGACTCCCTGCTGAGCGAGGAGCCCTATGACCCTGGGATCATGACCTGAGTGGAAGGCAGTCACTTAGCTGACTGAGCCACCTAGGTGTCTCTCCTTTTTTTTTTTTTTTAAGATTTTATTTATTTATTTGACAGAGAGTGAGAGAGCACAGGCAGGGGAAGCAGCAGAGGGAGAGGGAGAAGAAGGCTCTCTGTCAAGCAGGGAGCCCCACGTAGGGCTTGATCCTGGGACGCCGGGATCATGACCCGAGCAGAAGGCAGACGCTTAACTGACTGAGCCACCCAGGCACCCCTGTAATTATTTCCAAATAAGGTCACGTTTACAGGCGCCAGGGGCTAGGACTCCAACATATCTTTTGGGGGACACAATTCAACCCATAACACTTTCCTAAAGAAGAAGACAAAAATGTAAGAGAACCAGAATGTTAGAATAAGAGTGACCTTAACATTTTTCTACAATAACCATTTGGTTTTACATTTGGAGAAACTGAGGCATAGAACAATCAGGAGACTGGCCCAAGGTCATGTAACTAGACAAGGACAGAGTTGGGACTGGAAATCAGTAATGATGGGGAAAGTACAAAGCATTCAAGTGCATTCTGGGTAAATGCCTAAAATACTCAAGGTCAGTCCTAGGGAAAAGTGAGAATCAAGCAAACTTTATCTGAGCCCTTGTCAGTGCTCTCTTTCATTTCTCTTTTTCTCCCCATTGGAACCTCCCGAGCCGTACTCTCTCCACTAGAAACAGGTGATATTTCCTAAGTGCTTCCTCTGGGCTAGGCATTGTGCTAAGTCTTCTGTTATACTATCTCGTTCAATTCTTATAACGTAGCCGTAAGTGCTATTATGATCCCATTTTATGAATGAGGAAACTGAGGCTCAGAGATGTTAATTAACTTGCCCAGAGTCTTGCAGTTTGTAAGTGGCCTGGCCGAGAGGCAAACACAGACGGAACCCACCTTCTTCTTCTTCTTTTAATTTGTATTTATTCATTTATTTGAGAGAGAGAAAGAAAGAGAGTGGGAGCCAGAATCTGAAGCAGACTCCATACTGAGTGCAGAGTCCAACGTGAGGCTCGATCCCACAACCGCAAGATCATGACCTGAGTCAAAACCAAGAATCAGATGCTCAACTGAGCGAACGAGGCACCCCCAGAACCCACATTCTTAACCACTTTGCCACTCTGCATCTTCGTTCTTGCCCTTGACCCGTCCTTACGGCCATATGCTTGTGCACCCTTTACGCATTGCTGGGGGACCCTCCTGGAGGCCTTCCTTAAGCCTGCCTTCCTGGAGAGGATCCTACATTTCAGGATCATCTGTTGGACTCTGCCTGTTGCCATCATGAGGTGGTAAAGAAAGAAACCAGCTGGCTGTATGAGCAGGGCCTCTCAGGGGCCTAGGGTCTGTTTCTGAAAGGTTCTAGTGTCTATTCCTCAAATCTGAAGATTCAGAAACTTTGTTTTGTTGGCTTCCCCAGGAGCATTCTGGTCTAGGGTCAGAATTGCCCTATCTAAATTTACGAGTGATCGATTGCTAATCCAGAACAGCAGTTTGAGAATTTACACTGAAAAATCTGCCTGCCAAGTGTTGCAAATATTGCCAAGAGAGCGATATTGGGAAGGGAGAGCCGCTCAGACAGGGCCTTGCCAGGGGTCCCTTAATGAGATCCTCATGCCCGTATTCTGGGTCCTGGTCTCCCCCCCAGCAAAGGGACTAGGGCAGATGGGTGGGGGTGGGGTGGGGAAAGTACCGGGAATAGGCTTGACTTTTGGGTAGCAGTGTCCCAGGGGCTGGCTTCTCTCAGGCCTTTCCAGCAGCCTGGGGCAGAGAGCACTACGTGGAGAAGAGCCAAGATTTTAACAGGAAAGCCAACATCGTGCATTGAGTCCAAAGGATGTGGGCGGACAGAAAGGGGAATGTGAGGAGGGAATTTAGTGGTTCAGAGAGATGGAGGCAGGCAAGCCGAGGAGAGACACAGCCCCAGATTCTTGGCTCCATCTGGATCTTGCCTCTGGCTCTTTGGATTTGGTCCTGCCCCAGGCCCTCCTGGTGATCAGACCTGTGCTTTTTCCCAAGGGCTTTGGCTTGACCTGCTGTTTGTGTTCTTGGTGGCTTACACTGCTTCTGGTAGAAGCCTCACCCTCTGGTTCTGGCCCCATGAGACCCATCTTCCCCAAAATGGAAGGATTCAGATCTATGGTTCCTGAGGTCCCCACTGCTGCCATGGCAATACCCTGCCCCTCTCTCCCCCCTGAGTCTGTGATGGCTCAGAAGGAAAATGCAGAGCTCCATGGGTGGGTTTTCACTCCGGCAGCCCGGAAAGTATAAGCAAGGGAAGAATTCCATCCATTGTCACTTCCAAGAGCTAGAAAGGCTCGAGGCAGAAGTTTTATAAGAGACATGTTGGATTTTCCAACGTTGCTTGCTTTTCTCTTTTTATATCATTAGTTTCAAAATTTCTACTTCTCGGGGGCACCTGGCTAGCTCAGTCCGAGGAGCAGGCTGCTCTTGATCTCAGGGTTGTGAGTTCGAGCCCCACACTGGGTGTAGAGATGACAAATAAATAAAAGATACTTAAAAAATATTTTAGCTTCTGTCCTGTTCTTTTCAACTCTTGGACATTCTTGACATAGGCCTTCAGTTCTTCTCTTGTTAGTAGCTGTTCATCAGACACAACTGATTAAGGCCCCAACTGTTGTGGCTGCTTGGGCCCTTCAGGCTGGCTGCCGGCTTTAGCAACCATCGCCTGAGTGAGCTGCGAGCCACCAAGCGCCCAATGTCAGGCACCTAGCAGGGACTTCAGACCTATTAGTTGAATGAATGAAGAAATGAGCACGTGGGTAAACGGAGTGCCGTCCACTCATTAGTAAAGTGCTTGTGGTCCAGTTTGTCCAAACATTTACAAGAAAGCAGGCTGTAGCTGCTCTTGCAGTAACGTTAGAAACTATTTTTTAAAAAGTTACGTGGGGGGCGCCTGCGTGGCTCAGTGGATTAAGCCGCTGCCTTCAGCTCAGGTCATGATCTCAGGGTCCTGGGATCGAGTCTTGCATCGGGCTCTCTGCTCAGCGGGGAGCCTGCTTCCCTCTCTCTCTCTCTCTCTCTCTCTCTGCCTGCCTCTCTGCCTACTTGTGATCTCTCCCTGTCAAATAAATAAATAAATAAAATCTTAAAAAAAAAAAAAGTTACATGGGTAGGAAGCTCCTGGCTGGCTCAGTTGGTAGAGCGTGCGACCCTTAGTCTCACGAATTCAAGCCACATGCTGGACATGTAGGCTTCTTAAAACAAACAAAAGAAAGTTTTTAAAGTTACACAGGCAGCACGAATACATTCTCATCCTAAAAGATTCAAACATTTGGGGCACCTGGGTGGCTCCATCAGGTGGTAGTCTGCCTTTGGCTTAGGTCATGCTCCCCGAGTCCTGGGATGGAGCCCCGTGTCTGGTTCCCTGCTTGACGGGGAGTCTGCTTCTCTCTCTCTCTCTGCCTGTTGCTCCTCCTGCTTATGCTCTCTTACTGTCTCTGTCAAATAAAATCTTTTAAGAAATTAAAAAAAAAAGATTCAAACTTTCTAGAAGCATATAGAACAAAAGTCCTTATCACCCTTCCTCCCACCACCCGAATCCCAGTGCCCTCCTTGGAGGTAACCACTGTGATCAGTTCAATGGGCACAATTTCCATGTCATCCCTATGCATTTCATGCATGTATTATATGTGTGTTCATATGTACATGTGTGTTTCCTTCATAAACGGGATTCTGTTATGTTCATTGTTTTGCAACTTGTTTTCTTTGGGTTTAGCAATACATGATGGATGCCTTTCCATGTCAGCAACTCCACTTCATTACTTTTTAAAAGTTTTTTTTATTTATTTAAGGAACCTCTACATCCAATGTGGGGCTTGAACTCATGACCCTGAGATTGACAGCCGCGTGCTCCGCCGGACTGAGCCAGCCAGGCAGCCCTCTACTTCATTATTTTTAATGACTGCTTAGTACTCCATAATGTAGATGAACCATATTACATTTAACTAGTCCTCTATTGGTAGGTATTTCAGTGGTCTATGGTTTGTCTCTAATAACAAATATTGAGGCAATAAATGCCCTTGCTATTTATCTATTTTGTATATGCTGTAGTATTTAGTAAGACTAGTCTCTTCTGCCCCATTATTCTCCCTTTTCAGTTTTCTGATTACTCTTCCTTGCTTATTTTTCCATATGGTCATTAGATAAGCTTCTCTAAACCCCCAAAGTAGGCAGTTTTACTGAGATCATATTAAAGCTATAAATTAACTTAGAAAGAATTGATATATTTTAGTTAAAATTTTTTAAAGATTTTATTTATTTGAGGGAGAGAAAGAGGAAGGGAACAGAGGAGAGTGGGAAGGAGAAGCAGACTCCCCACTTAGTGGAGAGCCCCATGTGGGACTTGATCCCAGGACCCTGAGATCCTGACCTGAGCTGAAGGCAGAATGAACCACCCATGCACCCAAATTGGTATATTTTAATGTGTTTTTCTATCCAAAAACATGGTATGTCTTTCCATTTTTGTCTGACATTTCTCAAAATATTTCATTTAAAAATTATTACAAAAGTAAGAAATGTCTTATAGAAACTATGTCACTGGGGTGCCTGGGTGGCTCAGTGGGTTAAAGCCTCTGCCTTCGGCTCAGGTCATGATCCCAGTGTCCTGGGATCGAGCCCCGCATCGGGCTCTCTGCTCAGTGGGGAGCCTGCTCCCCCGCCGCCTGCCTCTCTGCCTAGTTGTGATCTCGGTCTGTCAAATAAATAAATAAAATCTTTTAAGATTTTATTTATTTATTTGACAGAGAGAGAGATCACAAGCAGGCAGAGTCAGACAGAGAGAGAGAGAGAGAGAGAGAGAGAGAGAGAGAAGCAGGCTCCCCGCTGAGCAAAGAGCCCAACGCGGGGCTTGATCCCAGGACACTGAGATCATGACCTGAGCCCAAGGCAGCGGCTTAATCCACTGAGCCACCCAGGCGCCCCAAATAAATAAAATCTTAAAAAAAAAAGAAACTATGTCACTTAGAACTGTATAGAGTAAAAAGTGAAAGCTTTCTGGCCCCCTTTCCTGCTCCATTCCCACCGCCCTTAGGAAACCGCTGTTATCGGCTCATGGTACTTCAGTCTCCTCCCTCTCTCTTAAAAAAAATAAGATCCTCTTTTTCCTGTGATTTGCAACTTGCTTTTTCCATTTAAAATATCGCCTGAGTAACTTTCTGTGTCAGCACACACAGTCCTGCTCCAGTCTTTGTAAACTGCTGCAGCATATTGCACTCTGTGGATAGATGGTATTTAAAAAAAAAAATTCGGTGCCCTGTGATAGATATTTGCATGTGTCCAAATTTTACTATTAGAGACTATCTTCCAGGATGCCTGGGTGGCTCGGTCATTAAGCGGCTGCCTTCAGCTCAGGTCATGATCTCGGGGTCCTGGGATTGATCATCTGCTCTCAAGACTTTAAATACCACCCAGATGCTAATGACCTCAAATTTATATTTCCAGCCCTGACCTCTCATGAAATTCAGAGCCACACATCCACTGACCACATCCCCTCCACTCTGATGTACAAAGGGCCACTCAAGTTCAATAGGTCCAAAACCCAAGTCCTAGTCTTCTCTCAAACTTTGTGAGCCCTGATAACAGTAAATGCCAAGCCTACCTCTCAATTGCTTTAGCTAACATCTTAGGCCTCATTCTTGATGGCCCTCTTTTATTTGCATCCGTTGACAAATCCTGTTGACTCTACGATCAAAATAGCTCTAGAATCTGCCACTTCTCCCCATGTCCACTACCATGACCCTAGCCTAAGCTTTTTGGAAGTCACCTTCACTTCTCCTCTGGCTTGGCACAAAAATTGGTGTTCCTGCATTGCCCCTCACTCCCTCTAATATACTCTCAACACAGCACACAGAGTGAGAGGCTCGTTGCAAATATAAAACATCAAATCTCGGGACGCCTGGGTGGCTCAGTTGGTTGGGCCGCTGCCTTCGGCTCAGGTCATGATCCCGGTGTCCTGGGATCGAGTCCCACATCGGGCTCCTTGTTCTGTGGGGAGCCTGCTTCTCCCTCTGCCTGCCACTCTGTCTGCCTGTGCTCGCTCTCTCTCTCTCTCTCTCTCTCTCTCTGACAAATAAATAAATAAAATCTTTAAAAAAAAAACCAT
>NW_019154137.1:2759686-2764975 GCF_002288905.1 Enhydra lutris kenyoni | reverse complement strand
CTCTCTCTCTCTCTCTCTCTCTCTCTGACAAATAAATAAATAAAATCTTTAAAAAAAAAAACATCAAATCTCTTCTCTGCACAAAATCCTCTGATGGTTTTTTCATCTCTTCTGCATAAAAGATCAAGTCATCACAGTGTCTTACAAGGCCCCGTGCCATCTGCCACAGACCGCTCCCCCGGAAATATAGTTCCTCCTGTTCTTCCGGTTCTCCTCCCAGCATCCCTCTGCCCCTCAACCCCTGGCCCACGCTCGCTCCACTCCAGTCACAATTGCTCCCTTCCTGTTCCTTTAATAGGTCAGCCACCCTCCTCAGCCATTCGGAACCTCTGCTGTCCTCACTGTTCTTACCAATTCAGAGGTTCTCATTTGGGGGCCATTTTCTTCCCCTGTGATATTTGGTGATGTTTGGAGAACTTTTTTTAAAATTATTTTTTTAAGTTGGCTCTACACCCAACGTGAGGCTCAAACTCATGACCTGAGATCAATTGTCACACACTCCACTGACTGAGCCAGCCAGGTGTCCCTGGAGACATTTTTGATGGTCACAACCTGGGGGAGGATGCTTTTGGTGTCCAGTGGGTAGAGGCTAGGGAGCACTGCTAACATGCTACAATGCACACGACAGCCTTCCCTCCAGCAAAGAATGATCTCGCCCAAACTGTCAATATTGCCCAGGTTGAGAAACCCTGATCTACTCTTTTTCCAGATGCCTGCATGGCCCCTGATTTCATCTCTTGATCTTTGCTGAAATGTCACCCTCTCAGAGATGACCACTTGTTTCAAATCCCAATTCCTCTAAGTCCCATCTCTCTTTCCTGCCTGACTTTTCTTGATAGCACTGTTGACTGTCTGCTGTCCTATATATTTTATTTATTGCATTTTTTCCTCCATGAGAATTTAAACTCTAAAAACAGAAATTTTGAGTGTTGCATGTTTACATCATATGTGACTCAGTAAATATTTGTTAAATGAATGGATGAATGTCAACTTTATCATATAGTACTACATTCTCCCAAATATTTGAGTCTATTTCTCTACTCCATTCTGATCCTATAAACTGCCAATTTCTGTCAATTTCTGTATCACCCTCTTTTCATTAGGGTGGCTTATAATATCCTTCACTATCTGGTAGGCTTGATCCCTGCTTATTACCCTCCTTTTCTAGATTTTAACATATTTTGTGATAATTTTGTCAAGTTCCCCATCTGTCCCTTGAGTGAATTTCTTTCTAGAATTTTCATTATGTGAGAGTTAGATTTCTAGATTAATTTATGGAGAACTCACATTTTTATAATGTTGAGTCTTCCTGTTTAAGGATAAAATGTATCTCGGTTTATCAAAGTTTTATGTTATGTCCTATAAGACTTTTGTCATTTTCTTTCGAGAGGTCCTCCTGCTAATTTTTTTTTTTTTTGGTCCTAGATATTGTATGGGTTTTATTACTATTGTGGGATAATTTCTTCTATGATAAAGTCTGATTATTGATTTTGTATGATACTCTCATAAGCAACCATTTCGGATCAGTCTGAGGAAAGCATTTAAAATAGAGAATGTTCTTTTAGAATGATCTTTTTCCTGCTTTTGCTCCTCTGGCAGAAATGCTTGAGGGACCTGTTTCTGCATTCTGATATTTTAACAGCTTCACAGTTTCTGGTGATCTGAAAGATTCTGTAAGCTTGCTTTTTTTTTTTTTTTTGGGGTAGTAATTGAAGTCCAAGTGCTCTATTTAGTTTTTCTTTCTTTGGACACTTACCGAATTCACAATTTACCTCTAAAACACTTGGGATACTTTGGGAAAGAAACAAGATTGAGAGATCTTTATTCTGTGTGTAGCTGACAGCCTTTTGGGGGGTTGATCTGTTAATCATTAAGAAAATTGCTGTAACAATTTAGTTCATACTGAAACTTTTTGTCAGCTCTCAGGTTTAAAGAAAGTTCAATTTGCTAAAGATAGGACTACACTGGGACCCAGCAATTGCACTGCCAGGTATTTACCCAAAGGATACAAAAGCCCAAATTGAAGGGGCACGTGCACCCCGATGTTTATAGCAGCATTATCTACCATAGCCAAACTATGGAAAGAGCCCAAACGTCCACTGACTGAAGAATGGCCAATGAAGAGGCGGTGTGTATATACACAATGGAATATTACTCAGCCATCAAAAGGCATGGACTCTTGGCATTTGCAGAGACGTGGATGGAAGTAGAGTGTATTATGCTAAGCAAAATAAGTCAGTCAGAGAAAGACAAATACCATAGGGTTTCACTCTTATGTGGAATTTAATACATAAAACAGGAGTGCCTGGGTGGTTCAGTCCATTAAGCGTCTGCCTTCGGCTCAGGTCATGATCCTGGGGTCCTGGGATTGAGCCCTGCATCAGGCTCCCTGATCAGTGGAGAGCCTGCTTCTCCCTCTCCCTCTGCCTGCTGCTCTTTCTACTTGTGCTCTCTAGCTCTCTGTCAAATAAATTAAAAAAAAAAAAAAAAAACTTAAAGCACTTTGGGGGCACCTGGGTGGCTCAGTCAGTTAAGCATCCAACTCATGGTTTGGGCTCAGGTCATGATCTCAGGGTTGTGAGATAGAGCCCTGCGTCCTGCCTGAGAGAGAGTCTTTCCCCCTGCCCCTCCCCCTCGCTTGCACACACTCTCTCAAATAAATAAAATAAAATCTTTAAAAAAATATTTTGAAATGGAATTATTTTATTTCAAGTCTGCTTTATAAATAGAATGAACTGAAATGCATTCAAAGCTAGAAAACGGCATTATTACCATTTTATGTAATTTGCATGCTGCAAATGTTATATTTTACAAAAGGGCTGAAAAAGCCCATAATAGGCTGTCTTACTCATGTCTGTTCTCGTGTTTGTTAGAGAAAGCACATGTTCCTATTAGCCCCTGGGCATTGTGAGGCCAAATACACAGACGCATTCATCCAGTACGCAGAAGTCTCAATTAGGCGGTAGTTTTTGCCAATAATATAAAGAGAAACGTCTTGATTAAAGTTGGGGGTGGGGAGGGGCAATTTTGTCCCCATTGCAGATGTCTGATTAGCTATGAAAAGAGAACGTGTTCTCTCTAAGCTTTGGGTTAATAATCTTAAAATCTATTTCTGCGGCTCTTGTTAAAAAACAATCAGCTGTGATATGGAAAGCAGCAACCATTAAAAGAAAACAATGAAAGCTTAGACCACATAGAAAAAACCCAAACGCCATAAAAACCCCATAAATTACATCTCGAGTCAAACAACATTTTGGGGAAAATATTTGCCATGTATATGAACGTGTTTCTAACAAATGGATTAGAATAAAAAGAGGACACACGCTCAGATAGGAGAATGGACAAAGGTCCCCACAGTGACACAAAAGAAGAAAATCAAATGGACATAAACACAAAAAGCTGTTCTACTTTACTGGTGATCAAAGATATGCAAAATAAAATTACATTGCTATTTTAAAAACCTATCAGAGTGGCGAGATAGAAAGGTTATTAGTATCCAGTGCTTTAAATGATGTGGGGAAAGGGCAGTTCTCATATTATTACTGATGAGAAGGTCAATTGAGGGCAATTTGACAGCATGCGTCAAAACTGGAAATGTGCACACTCTTTATTTAGCGATATCAGAATTCAGAAATCTATTTTAGAGGCATATTTTGCATGTGCGGAAAAATGTTATGTTCAAAGAGATTCACTGCAGCATTATTTATAATCGCCAAGATGAACAGCCTAAAAGTCCATCAAAGGGGAACTGGGCAAATACAATAATCCTGACACTAAATTTTTTAAGATTTAAAAAAATTTTTTTTAAGGTAATCTCTACACCCAGTATGGGATTTGAACTCACAACCCTGAGACCAAGAGTCTCTCGCTCCACGGACTGAGCTGGTCAGGAGCCCCAAGCAGTAAACAACTTTTAAAAATAATCAAGTAGGGGCACCTGGGTGGCTCAGTGGGTTAAAGCCTCTGCCTTTGGCTCAGGTCATGATCCCAGAGTCCTGGGATCGAGCCCCACATCGGGCTCTCTGCTCAGCAGGGAGCCTGCTTCCCTTCCTTTCTCTCTGCCTGCCTCTCTGCCTACTTGTGATCCCTGTCTGTCAAATAAATAAATAAATAAAATCTTTAAAAAACAATAATCAAGTAGATCTGTATGTGCTGATAGGGAGCAAGCCCAAGGGCAGGTCTTTGAACACCAAGTGTGACCGGTGTCTGTAATTCAGCTCCTTCCATTTTCTCAACTCATTCTGGGCAACTCTTGGTAAGTTCTCCATCATCTTTGACTGCATTGATGTGAACATTCAAACTCGGGTATAATGTTTCATTCAGTCCTCCTGTGACTTACTTGAAAGATTCGAACACTCCTTCCACTTTGAAACACTGTTTTCACTTAGCGTCTGGGTCCCAGCAATCTCCTGCTTTTTCTCTGCCCCACTGGCTTCTTTCTCAGTCTCCTTATTCATCAGTGTCCCCAATGCTGGAGTTTCCCAGGGCTCCACCTTGGTCCACCTCTGGTAGCTCTCTCTTTTCCCACTCCATATCCCATCTCGAGGCTTCAGATACAGTCCCTATGCCGTCGTCGCCCTAACCTACCTTCCCCATGAACTCCGCACTCCCGTCTCTGCTTACTTGGTCGCTCCCCTTAGCTGTCTGGAGGACATCTTCAGCTTCTCCTGTCCCAGACCAAACTTCTGATTCCCACCCCGAGAACTTCTCTTTATCTTCTGTAGCTCAGTAACCGGCAACACCGCAACTCCAGTTGGCTCAGGCCCCAAACCCAGCCATCATCCCCGACTCCTCCCTTTCCCTCACGCTCCCCATCTAGTTCCACATTCACCAGAAAGTTCACGAAGCTTAAACATCAGAGCTCCTCCTTCATGGTGGCTGCTCACGAGGCCCTAACAGTGGGATGACATGACTACGTACTTTTGTAGAATTTGCCAGAGTGAAATATTTTTAAATTTATTTAAAATTAATAAATTTATAAATTTAATAAAATTAATAATAATTAATTGTAGTCAGTTCAGATAGCTGTCTCTTTCCACTCCAGCTTAGCCTCTGTCGTTTTCACCTCCATGGCTGGGTTGGCACTGGGTGGATGTGGATACTCGGAGGTCATTCAAAGGGGAAGTTGAGAGGCACCTGGGTGGCTCAGTGGGTTAAAGCCTCTGCCTTCGGCTCTGGTCATGACCCCAGAGTCCTGGGATCGAGCCCCACATCGGGCTCTCTGCTCAGCAGGGAGCCCGCTTCCTCCTCTCTCTCTGCCTGCCTCTCTGCCTACTTGTGATCTCTGTG
>NW_019154137.1:2747266-2759586 GCF_002288905.1 Enhydra lutris kenyoni | reverse complement strand
GAGCCCGCTTCCTCCTCTCTCTCTGCCTGCCTCTCTGCCTACTTGTGATCTCTGTCTGTCAAGTAAATAAATAAAATAAAAAAAGGGGGAAGTTGAATGAGGCTTACATTTATCTGGGGTTTGATCAGTTGTATTTACAAGGCTTGCGGTAACTTGTAGGTTGTCCCAGCATAGGAGTGGTTTCTAGGAACACTCTTATCTCGCACTGTGCTCACTCATGGTGTAGGGCCACAGGTCCGGTCTTGGTACTAATGTATCCCTACAGCACTTGGTACTGGAAATACAGATGGTTGAGGAGAAATGAGGTTTGGAACGTACAGAGCCAGAAACTAGCTTGTGAAAAATTCTGCCACTCATCAGCCATGTAAAACTGCGTATGGAGGATCCAGCATTGCCTTGTCAAAATGGGAATTCTTGTCTGTCGCTAATATACTCAGTAATGCAGCTTTCCCTGCTATAAATGCACCATCCGGTTTCTACATTGTGGTACAAATGCTTACTATAAGGCTCTACCCTCTTCTAAAAGTTTAAGTGTACAGTGCGTTATTGTTGACGATGGGTACTGTGTCGTATGGAAGGTCTCTAGAACTGATCTGTCTTGCATAACTGAAACTTTATATGCTTGGAAGATGGACTCCCCACGACCCCTTCTCCCCAGCCCCTGGCAGCGGCCTTTTGACTCTCTGCTTCTGAGTTCGAGTATTTCAGACGCCTCGTATACATTGACACATGCGGTATTTGTCTTTTCGTGATTGACTTATTTCACTTGGCATAATGTCCTCAAGGTTCTTGGATGTTGTAGCCCATGAAAGGATTTCCTTCTCCAAGGCTGAGTAATATTCCTTTGTGCGTCTCTATCACATTTTGCTTATCCATCCAGCTGCGGACACTTAGCTTGTTTCCATATCTTGGCTGTTGTGGATAATACTGTGATGACCATGAGAGTGCAGAGAATTCTTGGAGCTCCTGATTTCAATCCTATTGGACGTACTCCTAGAAGTGGGATTGCTAGATCACGTGCTAGTTCTATTTTTAAGCTTTTGAGGACATGCCATACTGTTTTCTGTAGTGGCCATAGCACATTTCTATGGGAATCTTATGAACTAGAATTTATCAAAAATCCCATGTTTGCAGAACACAAGCCTGTGATTTTCTCCATGTACGAATTTGCGTGTTTTATGCTTCTTGACATATGGGATCGTGTTTTGATTTATCTGATTGATCGGTTCTGTTGAAGCCTGGCGGTTTCAGAGGGAATGGCACACTCAAGTGTCATGAACACAGCGAACTAGCTTGACGAAACAAGTGTTCTAGTCATAGAAAGCCTAAACATGTATATGTATCTTTAAAGATTTTATTTATGGGATGCCTGGGGGGCTCAGTGGGTTAAGCAACTGTCTTCAGCTCAGGTCATGATCCTCAAGTCCTGGGATCGAGTCCCGTGTTGGGCTCCCTGCTCAGCGGGCAGTCTGCTTCTCCCTCTGAATTCTCCCCTCTCATGCTCTCTTCCAAATAAATAAATAAAATCTTTTTTTTAAATCTTTTTTTTAAGATTTTATTTATTTATTTGACAGAGATCACAAGCAGGCAGAGAGGCAGGCAAAGAGAGAGAGGAGGAAGCAGGCTCCCCACTGAGCTGAGAGCCCGATGCAGGGCTCGATCCCAGGACCCCGGGATCATGACCTGAGCCGAAGGCAGAGGCTTTAACCCAGTGAGCCACCCAGGCGCCCCTAAATAAATAAAATCTTTAAAAAAAAAGATTTTATTTATTCATTTGAGAGAAAGTAGTCGAAAGAGGGAGTACAAGCAGGTACTTAACCCATTGAGTCTGCCAGGTGCCCCAAAGCCTAAACATATTAATCAATAAATCAATTAATCAATAATTAACCAATAACCAATTAATCAATAAATCAATGTATGCAATATTAAGAGTATTTGACTATACAGTACATAATATAATGCAGTGCCGATTTTTTTTTAAGTTTTTATTTTAAGCCTCAAAGGACTCAAAGGGCTTTTATTTTAAGCCTTAAGGACTCAAAGCCCCAACCCCGAGGCTGAGTTGCACACTCCGCTGACTGAGCCAGCCAGGCACCCCAAACTTTTAAAACATTCTAATTGCCTGTATAAATGCCTCATTTTCAGATCACTTTTGTATGTTTTCGGCAATTTTTAATGCAGAAGAATTTAAATATGATAGGAAGGAAGCGACATCTGTAAACTGAGAGGAAGACCAGCCTGTCAAAGTCTGTCTTATTATCCCAATGACAGTTAAATACTCTATCAATGATAAAAATGAACTTGAAGTATCAGTAATAAAATACAAATTTTGATCAACTATGTGAGAGGAGAGAATTTTCCTTCTATTCTTTTATAGACAAGATTGCAAAATCATCACATGGACAGGTGACTAAATGGTACACAACTGGCAATATAGGAAAAAGACCTTAGAGGGGTGTGGCAGGAGGTTAGTATTTTCCATGTTTTCTGATGTTTGTAGTATTTGTCAGCTCTTAAAAAAAAAGATTATTTATTTTAGAGAGAGAGAGAGAGAGAGAGCGAGCAGTGGCGAGGAGCAGAGGAAGTGGGAGAGAGAGTCCCAAGCAAACTCCATGCTAAGCACAGAGCCCTATGTGGGGCTCGATCTCAGGACCCTGAAATCATCACCTGAGCTGAAATGGAGAGTCAGTCACTTAACCAACTGCTCCACCCGGGCACCCATTGTCAGCTTTTAAAAATTTGTAATATATTGGGATTTCTTTTCTTGTTTGAAATAAAGATTCACTTTTGTACCTAATTTTGTACCTTCTTTTTAAAAAAATTTTATTTATTTATTTGACAGACAGAGATCACAAATAGGCAGAGAGGCAGGCAGAGAGAGAGGGAGGAAGCAGGCTCCCTGCCGAGCAGAGCCTGATGCCCGGCTGGATCCCAGGACCCTGAGATCATGACCTGAGCTGAAGGCAAAGGCTTAACCCACTGAACCACCCAGGTGCCACAGTTTTGTACCTTCTTCTTAACAGAGCACCCCCAACCCCAAGTTAGAGAAGCTTTTGGCTACACAAAGCCTATATCTTCCCTTGCCTATGTCTAGTCCTGTGGATGCCATTGGCTCTGCCTTCTAGATAAGTCCAGAATCTGAGCACTTAATCACCATCTTCACGGCCACCATTCCTGTCTTGGCCACCATCTCTTCCGCCTGGATTATGACAATTGCTTAATTTTTCTCCTCACTTCGCGCCTTGCTCTCTTTCACTCTAATCTCAAGGCAGCAGCCAGAGTGATTTTTTTTAAAAACCAAATTAATATCAGCCCACTCCTCTGCTCAAACTCTCGCGTGATTTCCATCCTCCCTCCGAGTAAAATCCCAAAGTCCTTCCGGGCGCTTTCAGAGACCCATGTGATTGGTGCCCTTCTGAGCCTCTCTGACATCCTTTCCTATCCTCTCCGACATCCTTTCCTATCCTCTCCCCTCATTGACTCTACTCCAGCCACCCTGGCTTTTTTGTTGTTCCTCGAACACATCAAACCTCCGTCTGCCTTGGGACCTTGGCCTTGGCTATTCCCGCTGCCTGGAATGCTCTTCTTTCCAATCCTCACTCAAATGTCCCCTAATCAGCGAGGGCTTCCTTGTAGAAAATCACAACGTCTTCGTCACTCAGTTTCTCCCTTCTCTGCCTTATCGTTCTCCAGATCATTTATCACTATCTCACATAATACATACTCCCCTGTTTGTTTATGGGCTCTCTCCCCCATTGGAAGGAAGCTCCGCGCCAGGGAAAAGACATTGTTTTGTTCGCTAAGTATTTTTTTTTAAAGATTTTATTCATTTATTTGGCCGAGAGAGATCACAAGTAGGCAGAGAGACAGGCATAGAGAGAGGGGAAGCAGCCTCCCCGCTGAGCGGAGAGCCCGATGTGGGGCTCGATCCCAGGACCCTGAGATCATAACCTGAGCCGAAGGCAGAGGCTTAACCCGCTGAGCCACTCAGGCACCCCTGTTCGCTAAGTATTCTCGGCACCTAGACACGTGCTTGGAGTATAGCAGGTCTTTGGTCAATATCCGCCCAGCGAGGAATGAATGAATGAAGAATGAATGATCCCCTCTGCTAACTTCCACCATAAGTAACGTAAGTAGGGGGTGATCTTTCCTTTCTTCTTCTTTTTTTTTTAAAGTTTGTTTTCATTCCAGTGGGTTAACACACAGTATTACCGTTAGTTGCGGCTGTACAGTATGTGTACAATATAGTGATTCAACGCTTCCATACGTCACCCAGTGCCCATCAGGACAAGTGCCCTCCTTCATCCCCAGCCCCTAGTTCTTTTATCCCCCCGTCCTCCTCCCCCCGGTAACCACCCCCTTCTTCTTCTTTTTTTTTAATGGTTTATTTTTTAAATTGTAAAATATGTGTAACATGCAATTTGCCATTTTTACTATTTCTAAGTGTACCTTTGATTGGCATCAAGTACATTCGTACTGCTATGCGACGATCACAGCCGTCCAGCTGCAGAGCGTTTTTCATCTTGGAAAGCTGCAACTCTGTCTCCCCTGCCTCCTTTTTGCCCTAAGTCCATGCCTGAATTTCATTTATTATTATAATGCTAAAAGGCTGTTTCCGTTTTCAGGAACAGACTAATGGGAAATTTACATTCATTTTATAAAACAATAATTGAGAAATGACTGTGTTCTTATTCCTTGAACAGATTAAGTGGGAAGCTGTCCGGCTTTAAAAATGATTCATTAATGTGGTCCTCTGGGAGCTTGAATATTCAATGCCAGCTGTTTTCCTCATTAATATTTGAATTTAATATTTTACCTTAGGAAACCTGATACCAAAGGAATAGTAAATATTTGACTGCTGATGGCCTTGTGTTAATTTAACATTTTTTTCTTTACCTAGAGTTTAATCAACAAAACTGTTGCAGATGCGCAACACCATTAATACAGGGAAAGGGGGGGTGCCTGGCTGGCTCAGGCGGGAGAGCGTGAGACTATTGATATCGGCATCATGAGTTTGAGTCCCATGTTGGGTGTGGAGCTTACTTAAATAGAAAAGGAATACAGGGAAAGGAGGGAGGAAAAGTACTGAGAGCCTTCTGGGTGTCAGGCACTTTGTGGACATGTAAAGAGACCCCCACATCTTCAGACCCCACTCACTTGTCACTTGTGTGGACCGGAGGATTGGCACTGTCCCCATTTCATGGAAATGCTCCCGACAAGATTGCCAGCTCCCACCATGTCACTAATTCCAACAGACACCTTTCAGTCCTCAGTAGCTTGACCTCCTAGCAACAGTCAGCACAGATGACCACCCTCTTATCAAAACCCCTTCTACTGTTGTTCCATCATCACAGTTTCCTGAGTCTCCTTCCTGAACAAACGATCTTAACACTTCTCTCTCTCTTTGTCCCCCCATATCCACTGGCACTGCCCAAATTATTCTGAGATCATCATCTCTTACCTGGATTGCTCCAGAAGCCTCTTACTGGTGTTTCTGCCTCCAGTCCTCAAGCCTCACCCCCGCTCCCACCCCACTGCCACAGCGAGCCGTCTCCTCTATGATGGCCAATGATGGCGCCGAACTAGGCTCATGCCGCTCCCTTGGTTAATAACTCTTCAGTGGATTTTCCTTGCTCTGAAGTCCAATATCCTCATTCTGGTCCATGGAGTCCTTCACCCTCTGGTTCCTGTCGGCTTTGCCTGACTCAGCTGGAGCCAGAGAGAGAGTACAAGCAGGGGGGGCAGCAGTGGGAGAAGGAGAAGCAGACTCCCCACTGAGCAGGCAGGCCGACTCGGGGCTTGATTTCAGGACTCCAGGATCATGACCTGAGCCAAAGGCAGGGGCTTAACCCACTGAGCCACCCAGGTATCCCTGCCACTCTCCTGGTTTGATCTTTCTCCTTAAGACTTAGAATTCCTGGGGCACCTGGGTGGGTCAGTGGGTTAAAGCCTCTGCCTTCAGCTCAGGTCATGATCTCAGGGTCCTGGGATAGAGCCGCGCATTGGGCTCTCTGCTCAGCGGGGAGCCTGCTTCCTCCTCTCTCTCTGCCTGTCTCTGTGCCTACTTGTGATCTCTGTCTGTCAAATAAAAAATATTTAAAAAAAACTTAGAATTCCTTGAATAAGCCACACACCCCTTTTCATCTCTGGATCTTTGCACACACTCTTCCTCTGCCTGGACCACTCCTGATTCATTGATTCATTCATTCAACAAATATTGAACGCCTACTAGGTGCCAGGCACTATTCTAAGTACTGAGGATACAGCAGTGAGTATAATAAAGACAAACTGTGCTTGTGAGCTCACATTCTAGAAGGAGCAGACTACCCCTTCAAGAAGGGGGAGTATAGGACAGTAAGATAATTTGAGAGAGCCCACATGCATACAACTTTTATGACGGTGTATTATAATTGTTCTATTTTAATATTAGCTATGTTGTTAACTCCTTACTCTGCCTAATTTCTAAACTAAACTTTACCATAGGCGTGTATGTATAGGAAAAACCTAGGAAATGTAGGGTTCAGTACTATCCGTGGTTTCAGGCTAAGTGGATTTGCCAACTCAGCTTTCCCTAAGCAGGATCCCCCCGAGCGTCCCTGGTCACTCCAACTCCGCTCAGCACAATGGGAGGCCAGTTGGAGCGAACACATTCCTCCTGATTTTTCCAGGGCCTTGGAATAGGAGGGTCCATGAGGCTAAAACCACATTAGCTTCAAGAATGGATAGAGGGGCACCTGGGTGGCTCAGTGGGTTAAGCCTCTGCCTTTGGCTCAGGTCATGATCTCAGGGTCCTGGGATCGAGCCCCGCATCGGGCTGTCTGCTCAGTGGGGAGCCTGCTACCTCCTCTCTCTCTTTGCCTGCCTCTCTGCCTACTTGTGATCTGTCAAATAAATAAATAAAAATAAAAATCTTTAAAAAAAAGAATGGATAGAGACAGGATGGAGGTAAAGAAAGCAGAAATAGTCTGATTTCGTAAGAAAAATCATCTAGCTGTGAGCTTTGTTTTGCTAAGGAAGAGTGGGGGTGGCCCTGGTCAGAGCATGTGGGAGGACATGGGCGTGTCCTATTGGGTACCTAGGTCTCCGCCCCCCTCCCCTCCCGTCCCGCCAGGAGCTACATCTGTTTCCTTTCTGTACCTCAAGGCTCAGGCTCTTCTTATAGCCAAGAACCCTCTGAGGTTGTGAGTGCATTTTAACCAGGGCCATGTGGAAACCACGTCCTGCCTTTACTGTCCTTCTCAGTCAGAATACAGTGCCCATCTTTCTAATTCAAGCCCTCCCTCCTCTGGGAAGCCTTTTCTGAGAAAAGCCCACTGGTTGTGAGGCCCTGTGCCTCGCTCTGCTGCAGAGTTAAATGAGTCAATATATGTGGGTGTTAGGTCTGTTATTAAACGAAATGAGACTGAGACAAAGTGAAAGTTATTTAAAGCTTTATTTTATGACAAGTATTAGAAGTCAGACTGATTGGCCAGGGGAACGAGACTGAGACAAGGTGAAAGTTATGCAAAGCTCTATTCTATGCTAAGCATTAGAAGTCAGACTGACCGGCCAGGGCCGCCTCCGAAGAGGGCGACCCCTCCCCATCTTACAGACTACCTTTTATAGAGCAAAAGCTTGGCCACACATAGGTGGCCAATGAGATTGTAACACACAGAGAAAGTTGCACAGTCATGTTAGGTCACACGCAGGTGGCCAGTTGAATTACAATTTACCCTATAGTAGCTGTTTGAACTAACCTATTACTCTGGTCAGAATGGGCACTCAAGTTTGGCGCCCAAAGGGCGGAGTTTACATTCTTTGGTGGTTAGGGAGACAGTATGTGTACTTTTACTGATTGGATGTCTCCACCTGGCCTGACTCGTCCTTGTATTCTGGGCTCTGTTATCAGGAACTGGCCGACCTGGCCTTGTATTCTGGGCTCTGTTATTAGGAACTGGCCGACCAGATTTTACTGGTTTCCCAGACTTACTTTTAAGTAAGTTTCTCGGCGGGGGGGCGGAGGGCAGGGTCAATTTAAGTTTTACTGCACAAACAACAAAATGTCTTTTAACCAAGATGGAGTCACTCTGGCTAAATAGGCCCTTACAAGGGTATCAAGATACAAATGCTTTACCCACAGTCTTTGTCCCGACTAGACCAGAGCCTTGCGGCCAGGGACAGTGGTACCTGCCCCTCTGTCCCCAGCAGTGTCTCCGGGGAAGCATCACACTTAAGTGCGCAGGGATGCATTTCCTGATTTATCAGGGATGGGCGGGGTCGGCTGGTCTGATGGTCTGAACCTCGCAGAGACCCCCAGGGCACCTCTGCTCACTTGGTCTGTGGCTGGTAGATTCACCTTCCTCTGTCATGTTGCCCCCGGAGCTGGATGGACAAGAAACAGTTCCGCCTCAAGCTCAGGAGATCTCAGTTCTCGTTCTGGCTCCTCCATTTACTAGCAGGAACTTGGGCAAGCTGGTTAGCCACTCTGAGAAAATAACAGGGGGTTTCCATGTCTAGACTTGAGATGGGATAACAGGGTCCAGATCGACCCTTCTGCATGAGGCAAGAAGTATAAACAGACAAAAATACACGAGACCGTGGTTTTGCAGACACTGAACATCAGACGCTGAAGGATGGTGACCGCAGGGAGAGGGGAAGCAAAGATGGGGAGCCCGAGAATCGCCTCAGCCTATTTTCTTCAGAGAGCTTTAGGCTACAGTGTAGGGGAGAGAGCTGAGGTGGAGCTCGGTGGACCCCCGAGTTCAGGAGATGGAGCTGAGAGTCCAGGGAGACCGAGGAAGGACAGGATGCCGGAGAGGAAAGAGTTGCGCTGTGTGGAGACAGGCTCTACCGAGCAGCGCACACTTGTGGGGACAATACTGGAGGCTGGGGAATGAACCATCTGGAACAATTAGAGGGAGATAATGCTTGTTCCCACCAGGCCGACTGGAAAAACTCATAATTCATGGGGCATTGAGCAGAGTACTCAGGAAGGTTGAGGGACTGATACATTTTGTTTCATTTTGTTTGAAATAAAATTGATAGCTGTTCATGATAAAAATTCAAACAGCATGGAAGAATTTACTTTTTAAAAAAATTTGAAACAAGATTTTATTTACTTATTTGACAGAAAGGGAGAGAGAGCGCGCAAGCGAGTGCACAAGCAGGGGGAGCAGCAGGCAGAGGGAGAGGGAGAAGCAGGCTCTCTGTTGAGCAGGGAGCCCGATGTGGGGTTCGATCCCAGGACCCTGGGATCATAACCTGAGCTGAAGGCAGAGGCTTAACCATCTGAGCCACCCAGGTGCCCCCAAAATGGATTTTTTAAATAAATGATTCTAGATATATGGACTAGCTATCTGGAAAGATACAAAAGTGAGATCCAACCTTCACACCGTACACAGGAATAAACTTTCAATGAATCAAAGATCCAATGTAAGCTCAGAAACCTTACAGATATTAGAAGAAAACATGGGCACAATCCCTGTTCCCTTTAAAAACATTTACTTATGTATGTCATCTCTGTGCCCAACATGGGGCTCAAACCCCAGATCAAGAGCTGTACTCTCCTCTGATTGAGCCGGCGGGGAACCCCCAACATGCTCCACTTTAACCTTGCCTTAAAGAAAGGCTCTTTAACCCTGATTCAAAAGCTAACAGCAGTGGAAGAAAACAAAGGATCAAACTGATTGGGTAATCTCCCTCTCTGGCTGGCACAGGCTGGCACTTTGGCCCCAGTCTGAGTTCCGCAGCCCAGCATGCCGCTCTGGGGTCTCCAGCAGGCTGGGCTGGGTTGGGCTGTGGCGTGCCAAAAGTCATCCCTGTCCAGAGCACCCCCTCAGTGGGAGTCTCAGAGAGACCCACACCGTGCTTTTTGAGGTATGCAGTTGGTATCAGTTGGGTAAAAGACAGATACATCCGTCTCTTTCACGTAAACCACAGGTTCTCAGGGACCATGCAGCTTGAATCCATATGGAAGGAAAGGAATTTGTCCCTCACTTCCCCAGCTCACAGAGGGGATGGTGCTCACATACTTATGCAGACAAGTGCATTTTCAGGGCGTGAGAAAGGGACCGGAGTAATCAACGCCATGCCCAAGAGTTAGCCACTGCTTACTGTAGGCCAGGCCCCACGTGTTCTCAAGGAGGCCCCCCAACAACGCTGTGAGGGGGGAGATTCCATTTCCAACCCCAAAGATGAGGAAACCAGCAGTCCAGGCTGAAAAGACTGGTGATCACTGGTAAGGAGGAGAATGGGGATTTAAAGGGGGGCAGTTCGGTGTCCAGGCCCTCTGTGCTTTCTGTGACTCCAGAAAGTTCTTCTGTAGTTCCGATTCTAAGTGGGGGAGGCAAGAGTTGAACCCAGATGGTGCAACTCAGGAACCTGAGCTTCTAGGATCTTTTCTTTAAATTAAATTAAATTTTTAAAAAGCAGGCTCTGTGCCCCATGCAGGGCTCAAACTCATGGCCCCAAGATCAAGAGGCACATGTTCTACCCACTGAGCCAGCCAGGCACCCTGGGAGTTCCCAATATCTTCAGGTCCCGGTAAGGGCCGCCACTTACCTACAGGGAGGACTGGCTTGGGAATTCCCGTTCGGCGTTGCTTTCAATGACCAGATGAGGCCCTGAAGGGCTATTCTCATCATGGACACATTTCTAAAACTGTCTAGACTTACAGCACAGGAGACACGGCTGGGATTTTTGTGTTTTGGTTTTAGCATTACTTCCTCTGGACCAAAGCAGAGGATCTTGGGGTAAACCTGCCGTTTCTCCAGGAGAGACCACTTCACTGAGCCCTCTTAGTCATCCACATATCAGCCAAGCCCCTGGCAGTGCTTTTGGGGGAAGCTTTAAATGCTGGGGGAAAATGGAAACACAGATGCTTTGGACTGAGGTTTTATGTGTTCTATATAGCGACGCTTTCACTGTGTTCTGCTTCAGCTGGCTGGGTCTAAGGTTAAGGTGAAAAGAGCATCGTCTTTGGACAACATTTTTGCAACATTGAATCCCAAGGGTGTAGGGTGCAGGGTGCGGTGTTGGGTTGGGTTGAGACCAGCTGGGTCTAGTAAGGAATTTGTCCCTTTCTGAAAGTCAAGGTGAATACACATGGAAAAGGAGAAGCTAGACGTGAAGGTGACAGGGTTTGCAATCTCTGGGAATGTGATGGGGCCCAGGGAGTGGCTCTAAATCTGTAATGGGGCCATGTGAGCAGACACTGTAGGAGGAATGTGAGATAAGATTGTTGGTAGGTGTGGATGTCCCATGGGCCTTCTTGGGAGACCCTAGAATGCTTCTAGTTAGTGACAAAGCTCTTTTTTACTGTTGAATCTCTGTAGGTCTGCTGTGTACAGTTGTGCAGATTGTTCACTGCACAACGGGAATCTGACCAAGAACACCTGTGGGGATTGAAATTCAGCCTTCACTATACTCACCAAGTCATGCATCCTGGGACTGAGATGTCTGTCTGAAGGAGTGCTGTTTTTCAAATTTTCTCAAGGGTACCACATGGCCTGTGGGAAGCCACACTCTCACAACCAGCACAGTGCCTGGTGCATAGTAGGTACCTGACATTTATTGACCGAAGGCAAAGGGTTGTGAGGCAGCTACTTGGTATGAGGCAGAATGCCGGGATCACTATGAAAAGGAGGTGTTCTAGGAGATGGGCACATAGTGTCATAAGCGAATTTGGCTTTGAGGATGTGTATGGCGCAGTCATCTTGTTGGAATAAGGTAGGTGGTAACCAGAAACCTCTTCCAGAGTCTGATTTATATGTTATTTTTGGCTGTTGTCCAGTTAGCTTGTGGTGGGCAGTGGACAGGGGGATCTGGACCTGGTGCATTAGAGGAGTGCTCTCTAGAACGTTTGTGCAAAAAGGGGTCCCCCGAAAAAAGTTAAGCTATCTGTGGAGGTACAACACCTCTGTCACTGAAGAATAAAGTAGAGACGACTGGGGCAGAAAGTGGCCCAGCCGAAGAAAGAAAGTGGCCCATTCTCATGAAGACGTTGACCTCAATTTTTGTTCTTATATTTAACGAATATAGAATTGTAGGTTCAAAGTAATTTTCCCTCAAACTTTACAGATATTGTTCTAGTGGGTTTTTGTTTTTGTTTTTTTGCATCTAAGTGTTGCCACTGAGGATTCTTATTTCTTTGTAGATAGACTTTTTTTTCCCTCTAGAAGCTTTAAAGATCTTCTCTTTATTCTCAGTATTGTAAGACTTCACATGGATATATTATTAGAGACAAGTCTTCTTTTCTTTCACTCTAGTTGTGCCTCAGTGGTCTTTTCAAACTAAAATCTTCCAGTTATGAGAAATTTTCTTCTTCTTCCTCTTCTTCTTCC
>NW_019154137.1:2727070-2747256 GCF_002288905.1 Enhydra lutris kenyoni | reverse complement strand
TCTTCTTCTTCTTCTTCTTCTTCTTCTTCTTCTTCTTCTTCTTCTTCTTCTTTTATTACTTCTTCTTCTTTTATTACTTCTTCTTCTTTTATTACTTCTTCCCGTCTCTTGTTTTTCTTTCTTTCTGGACTTCCATATAAATGGATGTTGACTCTCCTGGGTTGCTACTTTATGTGTTTTTTTAAAATTTTTCTCCCAGTTTCCCTGCAGTCAAGGCTGGGTACAGACACACTAGCATGGAAGACATGCTTTGGAAAGAAAAGCCGAAGCTGTGATTGTAAACATGGGGAGCCCAAGTTTGAGGTGTACATAGATGGATGTCTCTGCCAGCAAGGTTGTCACTGTAGTCTTTTCTATGAAATTATACCTCAGCACGACCAAAAACTTGATGATGGGAAGTTTTTCTTTATAGAAGTACTCCAGCAAATGAGTGAAGAAGGAATGATAGAGGATCACCATTTGGAATCCCGAATGAAACAATGGGTCTAGGTGATTCCTCACTAAAGTCTGTGAACATCACAAGAAGAGAGACAATCAGATATTGCATATTTCTGATGAAAGTACACAGTATCATCACCTATGAAATTGTCTTGCCAAAAAACCAAACCTGGATTTTCATAAGTCTCTAGCTCTAACTATCAGTTTGCTTAAAAAACACTATTGGGCTATAATCACCAAAATCCATGGACACTGGGAGACTCTACAGGAAAACAAGCTAACATTGATAAATTCCAATGGGGGGAAAAAAGAAATGCTGGAGGGACCTAGAGATTAAAAGGGACTCAAAAGTTATATCAATCAATTGCAATATGGGGATGCTGACATGAACAAAAATGTCTGTAAAAATGCATGAAACTCTCAGGGATATTTAGATACCGACTGAATCTTTGACGATTTTGAGGTCTTACTGTTAGTATTTTTGGTGTGATAACAATATTGTGGTTATGCTTTAAAAAATCCTTTTAGAGAAATATACTGAAATATTTATGAATAAAATAATATGGTATCTAGGGTTTGCTTCAGAATATGTGGTGGAAGAGAAGCAAGTGTGGGTATGGATGGAATGGGATTGGTTTGCACTGATAGTTTTTCAAACTGAGGGAAAAGTACATGGGGGTTCTTGCTCTACCTTTTTTTAAGGGGGCTGGGGAGAGAGTGGGGAGGGGCAGAGGGAGAGAGAATCTTAAGCAGACTCCACACCCAGTATGGAGCCCGATGTGGGGTTCCATCTCAGACCCGAGATCATGACCTGAGCCGAACTCAAGAGTCAGATGCTTACCCGACTGAGCCACCCAGGAGCCCCTATTGCTCTACTTTCATCTGTGTTTGAAATTTTTCAGAATAGAAAGTTAAAAGTGAAAAAAATTAGGGCAGCAAAGTCAAAGAACCTAGATGTAAATTCAACTCTAACTCCATGCTCTCGATTACATTGTTAAGGTCTCTGTGGCTCTGTTTCTTTATCGACAGTAATGGTCCCTACATCCCAGGGGGGTGGTGAGGGTTCTATGGGGTTTTCTCTGTGAAGCCCTTCCAACACTGCCTGGCCCATGGTCCATGCTCAGTAAAGACTAGCCCTTGTTACTGTTATTTACTTATTTATTTTGGTGGTCCTATCTTGAGGGGATGGTCCTAGGTGGGTCCTAGGTAAATATTGCAATAGTGTCTCCTATATGTTCCTGGCCTTGCTGTTACATCGGGGTATTCCTGGAAGCACAGCTTTCCAGTGTGGAAGGCTGACCCTTTCTGTAGGGTGACCTAATCAGCACTAGGGAGCCCAGGGATGGTGCCCTAAGTAAGTATGACCCTCTCAGGGTTGTGAGTTCAAGCCCCACATTGGGCTCCGAGCTTACTTGAAAAGAATACTACACTAACATAGTGCAATAAATGTAGCCGACACTCCAAATAAAAGGCAGAAGTTGCCAGACTGACCAAAAAAATAAATAAATAAATAAAAAAGACTGCCTATAAGAAACCCAGTTACTTAGGTTAAAGGATAAAAAAATATATATACAGTAACACTAATCATAAGAAATCTATATTATTTTAGCTATATACTATATGCATATCTCAATATAGTATTTATATTATATATAACATGATTATATATGTTACATATATTATAATAACATTATTATATATAATATATAGTATATAGATATTAACACCTGATAAAGTAGATTTAATACAAGGAGCATTGCCAGAGATATTGAGAGATATTTTGTAGTGACGAAAAGGTCAGTGCGTAAGGAGGCATAGCTCTAAGTGTGTATGTACCTTAATAACAGAGCTGCAAAATATGAAGTGAAGCAAAAACTGGTAGAATTTAAAGGAAAAATAGACAAAGCCACAATTATATTTGGAGACATTTTTTTCTTTGAAGACTTTATTTATTTGACAGATTGAGAGAGAGCACAAGCAGGGGGAGCAGCAGGCAGAGGGAGAGGGAGAAGCAGACTCCCCTCTGAGCAGGGACCCCGATGCAGGGCTCCATCCCAGGACCCTAGGATCATGGTCTGAACCGAAAGCAGCTGGTTAACCGACTGAGCCTCCCGGGCGCCCCTATATTTGGAGACTTTAACACTCCTTCCTTAGTGATCAGTAGAGGAAGTAGCTAATCGTTAAGACACCATTCATCAACTTGTCCTAACAGAAATGGAGAGCTCTCTCCCCCAGCAACAGCAAAATATGCTTTGTTTTTAAGTGTGGAGCATTCGCCCTGAGAAACCCTAGGCTGGGCCATAAAGAAGGTGCCAGTACATTTAAGAGGATGAAAATAACACAGAATAGGTTCACGACTATAAAGGAATTAGATCAGCAATCAATAATTAGCTCTCCCAAAATGCGGGGAAATTAAACCATATGTATGGCTACCTGGGCACTTTTTTTTTTTTTTAAGATTTACTTTGTTTATTTATTTGACAGAGAGAGACAGCCAGAGAGGGAACACAAGCAGGAGGAGTGGGAGAAGGAGAAGCAGGCTTCCCGCTGAGCAGGGAGCCCGATGCGGGGCTCAATCCCAAGATTCCAGGATCACGACCTGAGGCAAAGGCAGATGTTTAACTGACTGAGCCACCCAGGGGCCCCATACCTGGGCACTTTTGAATGAGTTCCCTGGAGGCCTGTCGCGATGAAAGTTTATAGTGTCTGTTTCTCTTCTTCCTTCCTCTCCCCAAACATCTCAGTGTCTGTTTGCGTCCATTCATATCTGTGGGGTCATTTGCTTTGTCCTGATGAGAGAAGAAGAGTTTTCAGTGGTGAGAAGAGCTAGAAAAAGATAAGAGGAGGGGCGCCTGGGTGGCTCAGTCATTAAACATCTGCCTTTGGCTCAGGTCATAATCCAGGGGTCCTGGGATCGAGCACCGTGTTGGGCTCCCTGCTGGGTGGAGAGTCTGCTTCTCTCTCTGCCTCTGCCTGCTTCTCCCCCTGCTTGTGCGCTCTCTCTCTCTCTTTGTCAAATAAATAAAAAAATAAAAATCCTAAAAAAAAAAAAGATAAGAGAAGCTCAGGAAGGATCATAATGGCATCGAATCCTTTTCCAGACCTGGAACTTCAGTGGTTGAGCAAAGGAGAAACTTGAGTCGCTGGACCTGCCTAAGGGAGGCTGCGAGAGACTGAACAAAAGCAGACTTATTTCAAAACCCAGGTGCCAGAGTGCGGCACAGACCGGGGAGGGCACCCCGGGATTGCCAGCTTCAGGAGGAGCTACAGAAAGGACTGTTAGCGTGGACAGGGGTGTTTCATTAGGGACACTGAGCAATTGGATTTCTGTAAGTAGCTTTGCAAGTGGAAGATGGGGAAAAGTGGAAGCTGGACCGGAAAATAGGGCAGGGCTCTATTTTCTATAATATTTTTTAAATAGGAAAATAGGGCAGGGCTCCCAGAAATCAGTGGTAGGGGGCAGGGCACTTGAAAATGTGGTTACACAGAGACTTAACTAAGAAAAATATACGACTTACTAAGAACAACAGGTGGAATAGTCTTTTTTTTTTAAGAAAGGATCTTTCGACTAACATCTTTTTTTTAACTTTTAATTCATTTAATTAACATATAGTATATTATTAGATTCAGAGGTAGAATTTAGTGATTCATCAGTTGCATTTCACACCCAGTGCTCATTCCATCACGTGCCCTCCTTAATGTCCATCATCCCGTTACCCCAGCACCCCCCACAGATCTCTGATCCATCAGTCATACACAATACACAGTGCTCACCATAGCATCTACCCTCCCCAATGTCTATCACCCAACCCACTCCATCTCCCCTACCCCCCTCCCCTCCAGCAACCCTCAGTTTGTTTGCTATGATTAAGAATCTCTTATGGTTTGTCTCCCTCTCTGGTTTCATCTTGTTTTATTTTTCCCTCCCTTCCCCTATGCTCTTCTCTTTCGTTTCTTAACTTCCTCATATCAGGGAGATCATATGATAATTATCTTTCTCTGATTGACTTATTTTGCTCAGCATAATCCCCTCCAGTTCCATCCACGTTGTTGCAAATGGCAAGATTTTGGGTTTTTTTGATGGCTGCATAGTATTCCATTGTGTGTGTGCATGTGTATATATATCTATATCTATATACATAAAGAAGATGTGATGTGTGTGTGTATATATATACACACACACATCACATCTTCTTTATCCATTCATCTGTTGATGGACATCTGGTCTCTTTCCATAGTTTGGCTATTGTGGACGTTGCTGCTATAAACATTGGGGTGCACGTGCCCCTTTGGATCACTACATTGGTATCTTTGGGATAAATACCTAATAGTGCGATTGCTGGGTCCTAGGGTGGCTCTATTTTCAACTTTTTGAGGAACCTCTCATACTGCTTTCCAGAGTGGCTGCACCAGCTTGCATTCCCACCAACAGTTTAGGAGGGTGGGATAGTCTCCTTTTCTGGAATAAATAGCAAGATCCTCTGGGGACCAGTCTTAGGTCTTAGACTCTTTTGACAATCTGGGATTGCTTGAGGGTTTACACAGAAAAAGAAATATAGCAACTCCTTCTGACTGGTCTGTTGCCTGGATTCCAACAGATTTTTCTATACAGGGAAGTATTATGCTTTGTAGTTTCTTGATGAAGAAACATCCTTTACTTTCAGTTCTTAGCAGGTTATATTTGGAAAGGAACATGTAAGGCCAATGAGAAACACAGGAGGCTGGTATAGACCTGCATGAACAGGATTCAGAAGACTTCACACTACATACGATGAGCACCATAAAGAACTTTTTATGAGTTCTGTCAAGAGCAAGACAACAGTGGAGAAAAGCATACAAATGACCATGACATAGTGATAAGGGTAGACCAGAACTCCTCTAGCTCTCACTTGGTCTCTGTATTTTCTGTCAAGGGGAAGTTTTCATATTGACAAGTCTAACCCAGTGCTCTTCAAGCTTCACCAGGCATATGCATTACCTAAGGATTTCGTTAAGATGGAGATTCTTTTGAAAAAAAAAAAAAAAAAGGAATTGCTTCATGAATTTCTGTGTCATCCTTGCAGTGGGTCACGCTAATCTCCATGTCATTCCCAGTTTCAGTCCATGTGCTGCCAAAGCGAGCACTTAAAATGGAGATCCTGGGGGCGACTGGGTGGCTTGGTCAGTGAAGCATCTACCTTTGGCTCAGGTCATGGTCTCGGGGTCCTGGGATTGAGCCATGCATCGGGTTTCCTGCTCAGTGGGGAGGCTGCTTCTCCCTCTCCCTCTGCCCTTCCCCCCATTCGCATGCTGTCTCTCTCTCTCAAATAAATAAATAAAATCATAAAAAGAAAAGAGTAGGGGTGCCTGGGTGGCTCCCCTGGGTGGGTTAAAACCTCTGCCTTCGGGTCAGGTCATGATCCTGGGATCCTGGGATTGAGCCCCGCATAGGGCTCTCTGCTCAGCAGGGAGCCTGCTTCCTCCTCTCTCTCTCTCTCTGCCTGCCTCTCTGCCTACTTGTGATCTCTATCTGTCAAATAAATAAATAAAATCTTTGAAAAAAAAAAAGATAAGTATTTCACTGCTTTAACCAAGTTCAAGTCTTTGGTCTAGACAAATGCCATCTCTCAGACTGCTGACAGTGCCTGCAAATGAGACCTTGAAACCACTCTTGGGGATACTCTTGTTTCCATCAATGTGGAGAGTCGGAGAGGGGCTAGAAGCCTCTGGAAGAGAGGCAGTTGTGCTCCCGGGTTTCAAAACAGGAAAGAAGCGCCAGTGGAAATGGACAGATTGGCCAGCTTGATGTTGATGCCGGGAGACAATCTGCAGTGGATTCTTTCCAAGAGGGTTTTCTGCTCACTGGACCCAGTATGATTTCCCTGAGAACAAATCCCATCAGACTAGTTTCATTATCTATGATAAGTTTACTAGAAAGATTGTTCAGGGCAGCTGCAGTAGATGGAGGGCGAGTGAAATCTGGCACAACACGAGCTGAAGACTTTCAAGATATTATTTGTGCAAAGCGGCACTGTAAGTGAGTGAGGGGGATTCGGAAGTGGTTGACCCAGTCTGCCCAGGGGGCCCTGACGAATGAGTACCAGACCCCAGAGAAGAGCGTCCAGGCCCATTGTAAGACTCCATCTTTGGCCTCATCGGTTGCAGCAACTCTATCACTGGCTTAGCTCCGTGGTTCGCAAATCTTCAGGCACCTATGGGGACAGGGGATGCTTGTTGAAATAGAAGTTCTGGGGGCGCCTGGGTGGCTCAGTGGATTAAGCCTCTGCCTTCGGCTCAGGTCATGGTCTCAGGGGCCTGGGATCGAGCCCCGCATCGGGCTCTCTGCTCAGCAGGGAGCCTGCTTCCCATCCCCACCCGCCTGCCTCTCTGCCTACTTGTGATCTCTCTGTGTCAAATAAATAAATAAAATCTTAAAAAAAAAAAAAAAGCGGGATGCCTGGGTGGCTCAGTTGGTTAAGCTGCTGCCTTCGGCTCAGGTCATGATTCCAGCATCCTGGGATCTAGTCCCACATCAGGCTCCTTGCTCAGCAGGGAGCTTGCTTCTCCCTCTGTCTCTGCCTGCCACTCTGTCTGCCTGTACTCGCTCTCTCTGACAAATAAATAAATAAAATCTTAAAGAAATAGAAGTTCTGAGGCTCCAATCCTGGGCTCTGGTTCCACATCTCCATGGGACCCCGAGGAAGGTGCTCTGTGGAGCTTCACTTGAAAAAAAATCCTCTGAGTAAGAAGGAACAAAATAAGTAAAATCTTAAAAAAAAGAAAATAAAATAAAAAGAAGGAACCCAGGTACCACAAACACTCTTTGGGAAATGTGTATTTGGGGTTTTCCCAACCAAATGAGGGATAATAAAGCCAAGGCTAATATTGCCTCAGACAACTATCCTCGAGCCCCAAAACTTCCCAATTTCTCGATTCTGCAGGAGACTGAGAGTGGGAAAGTATTTTTACCTTTGGCCTATATTGTTTGAATTCATGATTTTAAAAAGAAGTCAAGAACGTCTGCTTTCTAGAAGAGTTTCTGCTATTTCTCTGAGGAAGTACAGCTCAAAGCCCTTGACATTGTATATAAAGCAAGGATACAGGGGCACCTGGCTGGCTCCCTCGGAAGAGCAGGCCACTCTTGGTCTCTGGGTCCTGACTTCAAGCCCCAGGTTGGGTGTAGAGATTGAACAAACAACATAAAATAACAATAAACATGAAAGCATATGAAGACTCTGAAAGGTGCAGAGAACAAGGTAGATGGTTTAAGGATCTTCGGATTTGAGGACCAATACTGTGGTGAGTTCCCTGGGCTTCTTTTGGCCTCACATACCACACACTTGTTGCTGTAGCAGGTGGTAAGCTGGAAGTGTGGAGGCCTGCAACCTGGAAGAGACAACAAGGGCAGACAAAAAAAAAGTGGGGGGGGGGGCAAGAAAAAGCTTGCTCTCTTTAGCCAGAGACCAGAAAAGAAACAGCCGATGACAGAAAACATGCAGACGATAACGCTTTTCTCCAGCCAAGCGCTACAGAGAAATCGCGGCACCACCCCCACTAACACCAGCAAAGGCCAAGGGAGGAGCCTAGATTTCCGTCCTAATAAGGTTGTAATGAGGCACCCCAAACCTCCTGCCTCGGGGGCTGGCATCAGAGGAGGCTTGGAGGAAAGTTAGGACATTCAGCACTGTCTCCCAGTAACGGGGCCACCTCCCCTCACGGTGTCAGTAGAACCGATGTGGAGACCAGTGACAGGGCCCCCACAACTCTCAGCCGGGGAGGGATCAGCAGAGCCAGAGTGGGGAACTAGAACTCCTAGCCCCACCCAGCCGCTCCTCCTGGGTGGGGAAGGAGGCCCTGGGGGGAACCCAGATGTTTGCCACCACCCAGAAGTAACATGGAGGCCTCTCTTTTCTCTGACAGGGGAGTGTAACAGGAAGTCGGCTAAAACAGAAGGTTTAGGGTATGGAGTCTCACAACATAACACCCCAAGTCTAGAGGTTTCACCTGAAAAATCACTCATCATACCAAGGGTCAGGAAGATCTCAAAGTGATGGAAAAAGATGGAAAGATGCTGTCTTAGTGTCCCAGGGCTGCTGTAACATAGTACCTAACAAACGGAGTGGCTGAAAAACAACAAAGAATTTATTATCTCACGGTTCCGGAGCCTAAGAGTCCGAAATAGAGAATCAAGGTGTTGAGAGGGCCATGCGCCCCGTGAAACCCCTAGGGGAAAATCCTTCCTGGCCTCTCCCTAGCTTCTGGAGTGGCCGTCAGTTCCTTGGTTGCCCCTGGTATCATTCCAATCTCTCTCTGTTATCGTATAGCATTCTTCCTGTGCCTGTGTCCAAAGTTACCTCCTTCTATAAGGATACCAGTCCTATTTCATTAGGACCCACCCTAATAACCGTATCTTAACTTAACTACATCTGCAAAGGCCCTATTTCCAAGTAAGGGCACATTTACAGATAATAGGGGATGAGGATATCAACACATCTTTGTGTTTCAGGAATACAGTTCAGCCTACAACAGTCGCCAACACTGAGGTGGCTGCGGTGTTAGAATTCTCTGACAAAGGTTTTAAAGCTGCAGTGAGAAGAATGCTTCAGCAAGAAGTTATGAACACACTTGAAACAAATAAAGTAGGACACGTAAAATAGAAACGAGTGAGAATTCGAGAACATAAAGAAGCATAAAATGGGTTATTTTAAAACTGAAAAATACAATTACGGACATAGGAAACTTAGAGGATGAGCTCAACAGCAGAATGGAGGTGACAGAGGAAAGAATCAATAAACTGGGGGATAACGTAGCAGAAATGACCCAAGCTGGGTAACAGAGGGAGAACATCAATTTTAAAGATTTTATTTATTTATTTATTTGACAGACAGAGATCCCAAGTAGGCAGAGAGGCAGGCAGAGAGAGAGGAGGAAGCAGGTTCCCTGCTGAGCAGAGAGCCTGATGCGGGGCTCGATCCCAGGATCCTGGAATCATGACCTGAGCAGAAGGCAGAGGCTTTAATCTACTGAGCCACCCAGGCACCCTGAGAACATCAATTTTAAAGATATATTTACTTATTCCAGAGAAAGGGAGAGATAGCAAGTTTGAGGGAGGGGCAGAGGGAGAGGGAGAAAGAGAGAGAGAATCCCATGCACACTCCCCACCTGAGTGCAGAGCCCAATGTGGGGCTTGATCTCACCACCCTGAGATGGTGACCATGGTCAAAATTGAGAGTGGAATACTTAACCGACTCAGCTGCCCAGGTGCTCCAGGAGAAAATTAAAAAAAAAAAAAAAAATGAACAGAGCCTCAAGGACCTGAGGGGTTATAACAAAAGATCTAACATTTGTGTTGTAGGACTCTCAGAAGGAGATGAGAAAGAGGGTAGGGCTTAAAAAGTACTTAAAGAGGGGTGTCTGGCTGGCTCTGTCAGTAGAAGTTGTGAGTTTGAGTCCCATGTTGGGGAGAGAGCTTACTTTTTAAAAAGTACTCAAGGAAACAATGACTGAAATTTCCCCAAATACGGCAGGAAACATAAAGCCACAGATTCATGAAACTGAGGAAATCCCAAAAAGGATATACTCAAAGAAATCCATACCAAAGCACGTCATAATTAAACTTCTGAAAACTAAAGACAAAGAAACAAATCTTGAAGGCAGCCAGAAAAAAAATGATATCTTGGGGAAATAACATTTGAATGATGGCAGATTTCATATCAGAAGTCATGGAAGCCAGGAGGAATTGGCACAATATTTTTTTAAATGGTGAGAAAAAAGAGTTGTCATCCCAGAATCTTATACCGAGTGAGAACATCCTTCAGGAATGAAAGGAAAATCAAGACATTCTCAGGTTGGGAGAAACTAAGAGAATTTGTCACCAGCAGGCCAACCTGAAATTTTAATTTAGCATTTTAGAGCTAAACAGAAAGAATATGATAACAGAAGAAATCCTGGAACACCAAGAAGAAAAAAAAGAAGAACACAATAAACAAAAATATGGGCAAATGAAATAATCTTTCTTTCCCCTCTTAAATTTTCTATGTTATGTTTGGTGGTTGAAGCCATAATTATAACACTATCTGATGTGGTTCTAAATGTGTGCAGAGAAAGTATTTAGGACAATTATATCATAAATAGGGGAAGGAAAAGGAATATAAAGGGAGGTAAGATTTCTATACTTCACTCAAGCTGGTAAATTGATAATACCAGTAGATTGTCATAAGTCCTCTGTATATATAATGTAATACCTAGAGAAGAAAACTTTTGCAAAGAAATATACTCAAAAACACCATAGATAAATCAAAATATATTTCTAAAAAGTGTCTAAGTAACCCACAGGAAGGCAGTAAAAAGAAAGCAAGAAATGAAAACGAGAGATAATAAACAGAAAACAAAAAAATTAAATGGCAAGTTCAAGTTCTAATGTAGCAATAATGATATTAACTGTAACACGCTATATACAACAATGAAGAGACAAAGATTGACAGAGTGGATTAAAAAACAGAGCCAGCTAGGGGTGCCTGGCTGGCTCAGTTGGAGGAGGGTGTGACTCCATCTCAGGGTTGTGGGTTCAAGCCCCACGTTGGGTGTAGTGATTACTAAAACAAAACAAGGGGCGCCTGGGTGGCTCAGTGGATTAAGCCTCTGCCTTTGTCTCAGGTCATGGTCTTGGGGTCCTGCGATCCAGCCCCACATCGGGCTCTCTGCTCTGCAGGGAGCCTGCTTCCCCCTCTCTCTCTGCCTGCCTCTCCGCCTTCTTGTGATCTCTCTCTCTCTCTGTCAAATAAATAAATAAAATCTTAAAAAACAAGAAAGAACAAAAACAAAAAGTTAACAAATAAGTTATTTAAAAAAACAGAGCCAGTTATAGTCTACAAGGAAATCACTTCCAATATAATGACAACCAAGGTGAAAATAAAAGGATAGAGATATATTATGCAAACATTAACCAAAAGAAAACAGAAGTGGCTCTATTCATATCAGCTAAAATAGACTTCAGAGTAAAGAAAATGACCAGTGACAGAGAGAGAGGTGATGATTTATATAATAATAAAAATGTCAAAATTCACCAGAAAGACATAGCAATCCTGAATGCGTATACACACACACACACACACACACACACACACACACACACACACACAAAAGCTACAAAATATATGAAGCAAAAGAGATAGTTAAGCCCCACAACTGTAGCTGGACACTTCAATAAGCCTTTCCCAACAGCTCATAGATCAACTAGACAGAAAATAAGCGAGGACGTACAACTCAACGTCATCCAACAAGACCTAATAGACATTTCTAGGACTCTCCAGCCAACAACAGCAGCATATGCATTCTTTGCAAGTACCCACAAAACATACACAAAGATAGAACATATTCTGGTCCATAAAACAAATCTGGAAAAATTTTTAAATAATTGTTTTCTCTGATCACAATGGAATCGGAGTAGAAATCAATAAACAAAAAGATGACAGGACAATCTCCGAACACTTGGAAACTCAGAACATACTTCTAAATAACCCATGGGTCAAAGAGAAAGTCTCAAAGAAAATTAAAATAAATACATTAAACTGAATGAGAAAAGGGGCACCTGGGTGGCTCAGTGGGTTAAGCCTCTGCCTTCAGCTCAGGTCATGATCTCAGGGTCCTGGGATTGAGCCCCACATTGGGCTCTCTGCTCAGCAGGGAGCCTGCTTCCCCCTCTCTCTCTGCCTGCCTCTCTGCCTACTTGTGATCCCTCTCTGTCAAATAAATAAATAAAATCTTTTGAACTGAATGAGGATGAAAATGCTACGTATCAAAACTTGTGGCATGTTGCTAAAGCAGCGCTGGGAGGGAAATTTGCAGCACTAAGTATACATGTTAGAAAAGAGGAAAATGTCAAGTCAGTAATCTCAGCTTCCAGCTCCAGAACCTGCAAAAACAAGAGCAAAATAAGCCCGAAGTAAGCGGAAGGAAGAAAACAACAATTGCTCAAAGCAGAAATCAACGAAAGCAGGAACGGAAAAACAATAAGGAAAAACAATGGAACAAAGAACCAGTTCTTTGAAAAGATCAATAGCAAAACCTCCACTGTCAGTGATAAAGAGAAAAGAGAGAGAAGGAGTGCCTGGCTGGCCCTTGATCGAACATGGGACTCTGGATCTCGGGGTCCTGAATTCAAGCCCCACATTGGGTGCAGAGATGATGTAAATAAATAAACTTAAAAAAAGACAGAGAGAAAAGACACACATTATCAATAGCCAGACTCAAACAGGGGATCGCACTACAGACTCTGCAGGCATCCGAAGGATAATAATACAATGAAAACCTCCTCACATGTAAATTTGACAACTTAGAATGGACCAATTGCCTGAAAAACACGAACTGCCACAACTCACCAAATATGAAATAGAGTATTTGAATAACCTTATAACTTTAAGAAATTGAATTTATAATATAAAACTCTCCAAAAAGAAATCCCCAGGCCCTAATAGCTATACTGGAGAATTACATGAAACATGTGAAAAGGGATCAATACCAATTCTACCAGTCACTTTCAGAAAATAGAAGAGGAGAAAATACAGTTGACCCTAAATGACGCTGGAGTTAGGAGTGTTGACCCCCCCCGCCCCGCCCCGCACAGTCAAAAATCCATTTATAACTTTTAACTCCCCCAAAACTTAACAGATAATAACCTACATTGACCAGAAGCCTTATGATAACATCAACCATTGATTAACACATATTTTGCATGTTTATGTATTATGTACTGTATTCTTACAGCAAAGTAAGCTAGAGGAAGGAAAATGGTATTAAGAAAATCTTAAGGAGGAGAAAATACATTTACAGTATTGTACTATTCAAAATCCGCAGAAAAGTCCAAACCCATGTTGTTCAAAGATCAGCTGTGCTTCCCAATTTGCATTATGAACTAGTATTAACTTGATATCAAAATCAGACAGAAATCACACAACAAAACTATATATACACACCGATAACCCTCATGAACGCAGATGCAAAAATCCTTCACAAGATATTAGCAAATAGGGGGCACCTGGCTGGCTCAGTTCGAAGGGCGTGTAACTCTGGATCTTGGGGTTGTGAGTTCAAGCCCCACGTTGGGTGTAGAGATTGCTTAACAAAAAAAGATAATAGCAAGTAGATTTCAGCAATGTATAAAAGGAATCACATACCATGTCCAAGTGGGGTTCATTTTGGAGATACAATACTTCAATATTCAAAGTCAATCAACGTAATCTGCCGTATTAACAGGCTACAGAAGAAAACTTAAACAATTGTATCAATTGATGCAGAAAAAGCTTTTTGATAAAGTGTCACATCCATTCAGAATCGAAGCTCTCAGTTCACTAGGAATATAGGAGAGCTTCCTCAACTCAGCAGAGAGTATGTACAAAAAACCCCTGGAACTTATGAGTATGTAATCTGTCATGGCCAAAAAAGACTTGGCAGATATCATTCAATTAAGGAAACTGATGTGGGAAGATTATCCTGGATTATCCAAGTGTGTCATTATCATCACGGGGTCCTTACAAGAGGGAGACGAGAGGGTCAGAGTCAGGAGAGGGAGGTATGAGGATAGAAGCAGAATTTGGGGCGATGTGCTCTCAAGATGGAGTAGGGGTCACAAGCCAAGGAATGCAGGCGGCCTCTGGAAGGTGGAAAAGGCAAGGGAACGGACCCCCTCTAGAGCCTTGGGAAGGAACGTGCCCTGCTGGCCCGGGGAGTGTAGGACTTCTGACCTCCAGAACTATAAGATAATAAATCTTCTGGCGGCGTTTTGAGCCACAAAGTTGTTTTAAACCCCCCAGTTTGCAGTCATTTTTGACAGTAGCAATAGGAAACATTCAAAGGTAATGGCCATCGCTAGCACAAAGTTCAAAAAAGTCTCTCTGGCAGGGGCACCTGGCTGGCTCGGTTGGTAGAGCGTGCAACTCTCTATCTCAGGGTCATGTGTTCATGCCCCATACTGGGTGCAGAGATTACGTAGATAAAGGAATGAGATTGGGGTGCCTGGGTGGCTAAGTCAATGAAGGGTCTGCCTTCGGCTCAGGTCATGATCCTGGAATCCTGGGATTGAGCCCCACATCGGGCTCCCCGCTCAGCAAGGAGTCTGCTTCTCCCTCTGCCTTCCCCTCACCCTCCAAGCCCTGGCTCCTGCTTATGCTCTCTTTCTCTCTCTCTCTCTCTCTCTCACTCATTCTCTCTCTCAAGTGAATAAATAAAAATCTAAAAAAAAATTCACTTAAAAATAAAAGGACTCTCTTGGGGCACCTGGGTGGCTCAGTGGGTTAAGCTGCTGCCTTCGGCTCAGGTCATGATCTCAGGGTCCTGGGATTGAGTCCCGAATCGGGCTCTCTGCTCGGCGGGGAGGCTGCTTCCCTCTCTCTCTCTCTCTCTCTGCCTGCCTCTCTGCCTACTTGTGGTCTCTGTCTGTCAAATAAATAAATAAAATCTTTAAAAAAAATAAAAAGACTCTCTGGCAAAGCCCTTAGCTCTGCCTAGGCTGTCGATCCCTGGAAGATGGGAGCAGCACAGGTCTGAATTCATAATGTATATTCTGTATTGTTCTTGTGGCTCTTAGCATGTTTCTCTGTGTTAACATAAATGATACTATTAGATCGATGTATGTATCCGCGGGCAAGTCGAGTCTGTACATCACGTGAGAACTTGTTTGCCTAACAGGCAGCCAGTAACAGTGCTGTGCAATTAAATAATATGTTGGAGTTTCTGAAAGGTTTTCATGTATGACATAAGGGTCAACATAGATTGAAAATATGAGGGCAGGAGGGTGCCTCGGTGGCTCAGTTGGTTAAGCGTCTGACTCTTGATTTCGGCTCAGGACATGATCTCAGGGTTGTGAGATCAGACCCTGCACCGGGCTCCATGTTAAGATTCTCTTAAGAGATTAAGCTTCTGTCCCTCCCTCTCCCTCTGCCCCACATCCCCCCACATAAAAAAAAAAAAGAAAATCTGAGGGCAGGGATCATAGGAGGTCTCCGGAGGAGGCTGTCAGAGTGTTACTGAGCGAAGAAAGGAAGAGAGACAATTGCCAGGGAAAGGTAATGAGCTCTCCTTCCCCTGGAAAAATTGGTGAAGGCCTGCAGCCTTTAAGCCTTAGCTTGAAAGACGTGGCCATCTTGGGGGAGGGGCATTGTTTTGTCTGCCATGACTTCTGGTCTCTCTCCTCTGGAGGGACCGTTTCTCTCAATCATCCACCGACATCACCCGCTGTGGGATCTCCCAGAAGGCACGGCTCTGAGCTTCCTATTAATATTCACTGTACAGTCATAAAAGAGACTCATGGCTTTTGAATTTGTTGTTTTCCTATTTTCTTTTTAGTCAGATGTGCCACCAGATGAGAGGGACCATCTCAGTCTTCACCATTATTGTTCTCTATCCCTGAATAGAGAACCAGCGGACCCTAGGAGGGCTGCTTTCAGACCCGCGATATCTGGGTCTAATTCACAACAGAATTTAAGGAATGAAGCTGTCAGGTGTTGTGAAGTGGCCTGTCACTGGGAGCTCACACAAGTCAGTCAGGCCCTCTGTCTCTGCCACCTCAGCCTGCCCTTCCCAGAGCAAACCACCCCGTCTTGGCAAACAGCAAGTCCATTCTTCCAGTTTCTCATGCAAAAACTTGCCTCTCATATCCAGCAATTCCTGTGGATTGCCTGCGACATATATTCTGAACTTGACTGCTTCTTATATCTCTACTGCTAAGACCCTGACCTGAGCCACCAGCACCTTTCTCCCCAGTCATTGCATCCGTATCCAATTTGCTCTTCCTTCTTCTAAGCCTTCCTCCAATTTCTTTTCTTTATTAAGTCATCTCTATGTCCCACGTGGGGCTTGAACTCATGACCCCGAGATCAAGAGTCACGTGCTCTTCTTACTGAGCCTTTCAGGCGCCTCCCCCCGCCAGGGGTTATTTTCAACATAGCAGCCACCTTGACACTCTTAAAATGTACTTCAGATCATGTCAGTCGTCTTCTTACAACTCTCTAGTGAGTCCCCATCTTGTTCTGAGGATTCATGGCCCACAAGGCACTCCTTGCTCCCCCCTTACCAGGATACCTCAGGTCCCCGCACTTACTGTTCCCTCTGCTAGAATGCTCTGCCTCCAGATATCTGCCTGGCTCTTCTCTTACATCCTTCAGATTTTTACTTAAATGTTTCCTTCTTGATGAGTCTTTTGCACCATTTCGAAAATTACAACGCCCCCTCCAACCCCTCAACCCTCCTTTCCTGCTGAATTTCCTCCGTGGCTCTATGTGCCATCTCATATAATCCATTATTCTATCCATCTATCAAATTACATATAATGTATAATTATATATATGCCGTATATAATTATATATATAGTATAACATGTTAATTGTCTGCCTTACCCCTCTGCTATAAATTCCCAAGGGCAGAGATTTTTCTCTGTTTTGTCCATTGGTGAATCCCCCGGTGCTGTGACCAGTGCCGGTCACAGAGTAAATGCCAATAAACCTTTACCAGATGGATGAAGAAATGAAGTTTACATGTTCCGCACACCCCAGGCCCCCCTCATTAACTATTCCCTCACCCAATTTCAGCATCACAAACTTCCACCTCCTCCATTGAGACTTGAGTTCATTTTGCGTCTTAAAAATGTCCAGGGCGGGGCACCTGGGTGGCTCAGTGTGTTAAGCCATCTGGCTGCCACTGGGACCCCCTCCTCCAGTTCGCTGCTCAGCAGGGAACCTGTTTCTCCCTCTCCCTCTGCCCCTTCCCCTATTCCTATGCGCCCATACTCACGCTCTCTTTCTTTTTTTTTTTTTTTTAAAAGATTTTATTTATTTATTTGACAGAGAGATCACAAGCAGGCAGAGAGGCAGGCAGAGAGAGAGGAGGAAGCAGGCTCCCCTAGAGAGCAGAGAGCCCGATGCGGGGCTCGATCCCAGGACTCTGAGATCATGACCCGAGCCGAAGGCAGCAGCTTAACCCACTGAGCCACCCAGGCGCCCCATCTCTTTCTCTATTAAATAAAATCTTTTTTTTTTTTTTTAAAGGTCCAGAGCTTTGCAACTGACCACACCCACTCGGTGGAAAGGTTCCCGCCAGGACATTGGCCCTGCAGTGCTGGAGGACCGGGTCCAGCGAAACATGAGGTCTAAAGGTCAGGGCAGGCTTCTGGGAGGAGGTGATGACTGAGTGGAGAAGGGCTACTGGAGCAGACCTTCCATGCCAGAGTTTGGACTGCCCCCGAAGTGAAAGCTCAGAGAGGGCCGTGTTAAAGTGAAGGAAGAGGGAACAGCCGCTGGTTAGAGCCGTCACCGCAGGGATCCTGGGTGACCTGGGTTCAGGGGGACCCTGGAACTGCTGGAGGAAACCATGCAGGCCATGGAGGTGGAGTGAAGTAGGCTGGGGCTTAGAGCTTGGAACAAAGGGGAATAAACCCAGGAAATATGAAAACACCAAAAGAAAAAAAAAGATCTCCCAAAAGATTAGCCCCACACCCACTGAGGGAGTTTCTTGTATCCTAGCCAGAAAGTTCTCCTTTTCAGTTTGGGGCCAGAGAGAGGTGGATGTGAATGCCGGCTCTGCCACTCAGTAGCAGACCCAAAGCAAGTTGCTCCACTTGCCTGAGTCCCCGCTTCCCCTGCGGAGCGAGAGCGTCATCTGCAACGGTGGCAGGCATGTCTTTCTCAGGGCAAGAGCGATGCCCGGCGCAAAGAGGAGGTCATAGCCTACACATGGCTCTGCGGTTTGCAATCCTTGCAGAAATCCGTGTTGTGCCTATGTTCTTCCTTACCAGTCCTTTCGTCTCTAGCCTTGAATTTCCGAGGCAGGGTTGCTGGCCCCAGTGGTATCGGCTTTAAAACGGGAAATAAACGGCGCCAGATTATCATCCAGAGAAGCCTGTGAAAATGCGTAGTTTCCCCACACCCTTACTAGTACCAGATGTTACGAATCTTTTTCACTGTTGCCCATCTGATGGGAGGAAAGGGTGTTGATTTCCATTTCCTTTATCACGGGTGAAGCTGAACATCTTTTCATGTGTGTATTAGTCATTTGCAGGTCCTCAGATGTGACTGCCTTTCCTTTGTCCCCTTGTCTTTTGAGTCATTTGTATTTCTTCTCCTTTTGTTCTTAAGGATTTTATTTATTTATTTTTTTTTTAAAGATTTTATTTATTTATTTGTGAGAGAGAGAGAGTGGGAGAGAGAGCGAGCACAGGCAGACAGAGTGGCAGCAGAGGCAGAGGGAGAAGCAGGCTCCCTGATGAGCAAGGAGCCCGATGTGGGACTCGATCCCAGGACGCCGGGACCATGACCCGAGCTGAAGGCAGCCGCTTAACCAACTGAGCCACCCAGGCGTCCCTGAGGATTTTATTTTTAAGTAATCTCTGCACCCACCACAGGGCTCCAACTCACAACCCCAAGGTCGAGAGTCGTGTGCTCCAGGGACCAAGCCAACTTGGCACCCCTCAATTGTATTTTTCTCATCAATTTATGCACTGGGGATATGGAGAGCGACTGCCAGTAGGTATGAGGCTCTTTTTTGGAGTGATGAAAATGTTCCAGCATTAGATTACAAGGATAGTTTGAACAGCTCTGTAAATATACTAAAAAGCTTTAAATTTACACTTTACATCAGTGAACTTTATGGTGGATAAATTGTACCTCAGTAAAGCTGTTAAAAATGAAATCTTTGTAAAGTGAATTTTTCAGACATTTTATGTATTTATATGAGAGAGAGAGAGAGAGAGAGAGAGAGAAAGAGAGAGCATGAGCAGGGGGAGGGGCAAAGCGAAAGGGAGAAGCAGACTCCCCACTGAGCACAGAGCTCCATGCTGGGCTCCAGTCCAGGACCCTGAGATCATGACCTGAGCCAAAGTCAGATGCTTAACTGACTGAGCCACCCAGGTGCCCCCAAAGCGAATTTTAATGGCTCCATAAGATTTCCTTTAATGGAATGATCTTATTTTATTTGACACCTCCGATTGCTTTTAACTATTTCCAATATTTCATGCATAAAGAAATCGTGATGAATACCTTTGTGCATAAATTTCTGCTTTTTCTTAGGATACATTCTTAAAATGTGAATTCCTGGGGAGAAGGATTTTTTTAAGGGGGAAGTATGATTTCTAATAAAAAATATGAAAATAGTTGATAGTCATTCCATCCCCATTGGAACATTTTAGAGTTTTCTCCTTAAGTTCAGAATGCCATATTTAGTACCTCAAAACTATTGGGGGCACCTGGCTGGCTCAGTCAGTAGCATGTGACTCTTGACCTTGGGGCTATAAGTTTGCATCCCATGTTGGGTGTAGAGATGACTTAAAAATAAAATCCTAAAAAAAAAAACCCCACAAAACTATTATTGGCCTAGGTCCTCCTACTATGGTGACATCAGGTTCCATTATAACTGATCATAGGAAACATCTTCAGTCTTGGTCAGTCAAAGATATAAAGCGAACTCCTCTCTCTATCACCAGTTGTTTAATTGTTACAGACAGATTGCTAGAAAAACAATATGAGAAGCTAAATTGCTTTCCCTGGCTCAAATCCATGGGGAATAGAGGCTAATTTTAGTGCAATTTTTGGCAAAAGCAGGAAGCAGTGCTCAGTGGGTTCATCCGCCACTGTTCCATACCACCTTCCCATCTTGCTGTCATAAGCTCGAGAAATGCAGCAATGATAAGAATTATAAGAATAGGGGCGCCTGGGTGGCTCAGTGGGTTAAGCCGCTGCCTTCGGCTCAGGTCATGATCTCAGGGTCCTGGGATCGAGCCCCAA